>NW_011888843.1:4952200-4959294 GCF_000151845.1 Pteropus vampyrus | reverse complement strand
CAAAAACAATAAAAAACCTGGAAGCAGCATGCTCAGTCCCGAAGAGTTACAAAGGGAAGCAGCACCTGGAAACGTTCACGTATAAAAATGCGTTTCCTCCTTTCTCAGTTCAAGAGCTTCCCTTCTGGCATTGCAGACGTGGCCTCGTCACACACAGGACAGTTACAAATAGGATGAGTGTGGAAAAGGAAGAGGGGCATGTGAAGAGGACTTGCATAATGCAAGAAAGGAGAATCTGAACCTGTTCACATAAGATAAGCGTGCTTCCAGAAGAGAGAAATTTCTCTCCAGAGCCATATATCGCTGAAATGCAGGAGGGGAAAAGCTGCAAAGGGCTCGACCCTGGTGACCACCAGGGGGCAGTAAAGACCAATTAGAAGAGTGGCCCAGACACTACAGTTAACTCCAATAATCCTGGGGTTAAAACCTCAGTAACACCTAAGAAAATGTAATTCTCCACCTCTCCGGCTCTGAAAGCAATGAAACGATGCTACTTCTAAGCTGATGAAACTGGCTGCTTATTCCACGTACTTCTATATATTGCACAGCGCACCAGCTCAATCATACTTGATCCTAAAAATGCAACAGATATGGCACAGATGCTGTATTTTGATGAACAGCCAGGGTAATATGATAAACTAAGGAGCAACCAGATCACAATTTGAGGCACTCTACATTCACTTGCCAAAGTGTGGTCTTTAGTCTTAGCGAGTGAAAAATGGTCATCGCTTCCTGGAATTCAAACAGCCGCTTGACAGGCTTAAGGACAGAAGAATGGGATTAGGAGCAATCAGTCTAAATGGTGGTCCTATGAGTCAACCCACTGAAACATTGGGCAGGTAAAAGCAATCTTCTTACCTGTCCTACTTACTGAAAATCTTATACATGACTAAATCTTCAAGTTATTATAATTTTTATGCAATAAATTGTAAATATTATAATTTGAATGAGTTATTAGGTTTCAAGAAGTGAGTCGAGTTAAATGAGTACCACGTTAAGTCTGAGATTTAGAATTCATCCTTGCACTGGGGTCAGGACATTGTAGAAGCGGGTCCATGTTACACACTTGGAAATCTCCTACCACGGGGTCATCCGACAAAATGTTCTCACTTACGGACATTGGCAGTGAGTGAGCCGAAAAAAGAATGACCACCTCGCTTCTCTTCTCCAGTGGAAAATGGTCCAGTTCTTTCAGAATGTGGTCTGCAAAGCACTGTGGGAACACCAAGAAAAGGGGATCAGAAGGCAGTGGGAGGAAAGAAATGGAAAGAAAAGACAACCTTTTAAAAATAAGAGCTACACCAAAAATCTCAGAGCAATCCTCAGAAATCGGAACTCTTTTTGAAAAACTGCAAACAGTACAGTCTCTCTTGCTTTGGTTCATCATCAAAATGGCTCATAACGGTTTCAGGGGCCTAGGGAATTTGATGGGAAACTTCTAAAGCTCACTAATGGCTCAGTGAAAATGAACGCTCTGGATCTGCCTCCCCACGGGAGGAACAGGGCACACTTCCAGATGGAAAGGAAACACAGATGGGAAGGAGAAGTTGTTTTAAGACCTCTCATTTGCTCGGTTAGCAGGAAAACAGCTTACAGGGTCTTTCTAAATCCCCTTAGTTTGGCTTTCAGGCACATCGCATTAAAATACATTAGACAGAAATAGTAGAGGAATAAGAAAATACTATCTATTTTTATGACCTTTTCCTTCTGAGCTCACTATCCTCACTGAGTCATTCTTCAGAACAACCTTCATCACAACAGATGAGGGGTTGTACAACTCTCATTAAATTCACAGAGGGGGGAAAGACGCGCCGACTCGGGGGCTCGTTCAGGCACATCTGTGGAACCTGGGCTACGCACAGGCCCCGCCTCCTCCCCCAAATCTCTGTCCACCAGACCAGTTAATGCCTTCGTCTACTTGGCACTTTCTGATTCACATCAATAGGTGCTGAAATACCAGATCTGAAGAGGCTTTCTTTCATCTTACACTTTAATCATTCTCTGTCATTGCACTTATAAAGCAAATGCTGCAAAGGACATTAATGGGTCAGTGGACGAAATTCTAACATGAACATAGATTAGATAAATTAATCAATGTTAAATTTACTGAAGTTGGATATTGTATCATGGTTATGAAAGAAATATATTCCTGCTATTTAGGTGTAAAGGGTGATTTTGTTATATATATACGTGTGTATATATATATGTACACATAAAACTTACTCTCGAAAGGTTCAAAAAATCTTATGTATATACAGACATACGTTCAGAGATAAATGTTAATAATATGTGAATCTAGGTAAAGAATAGAGTTCCTTATACTATTCTTAGTCCTGTAACTTTTCTGCATGTTTGAAATTATTTCCAAATAAAAAGGTTTTTAAAAATATTATAGGTCCCTCTCAGTGCCTTTTCTCTGTCTCTCTGTCTCCTGCACTGTCCCTCTCACTCTCTGCCTCTGAGAGGAGACCACACTCTGTCTGTGGAGTGTTATCCCTTTTCTAATAAACTTTCCCTTTGACTCTAAAAACTAAAAAACTAAAAATAAATTAAAATAAAAAATAAAAAAATAAAAATAAAAATATTATAAAGGACAATTTACCAGAACCACGTAAAACTATACTTGGTATTTGGATATATCACTGGTTAATCCTAAAGGATGAGCAAATTATCCCCCGATAAATATTGAGATATTATTAATCTTTCCAGAGCCTTCAAAATTTGATAAATAAATGCCCTATGGCACAACACGGTGTCTAGAGTCAGTTCCCTTTTCAAAATATATGATTTACTTATAGAGTAAATGTAATAGGATTAGATACAACAAAAACAGTATTTTCTGGTGGACTTTGCGGTGTTTGGAAACTAAGGATGCTCAGAAAGGATTATTTTGGACAAAAGCCTACATAAGGAGGAACGCTCATTTACTTCAATTATTCCAACAGCCAGATAACAGTAGTAAAATGACTATTCTGAATAATTACTATCTATAATAAGTAGAAATGTAGATTCAAAATATGTATAGTTTTAGTTTTTAATCATAGTTTTAGTTTTAGTTTAGCTTGGGTTTTTTTTTTTCTATTTCTGCTAGATATAAAATCTCTCCATGTAATCTACTTAATATTAAGAATAAAATCTGTAAGTCTTTGATTCTGAAAAATTTTGGTAGTTTTTTCTCATTTTGAAAAATTACAAGCACAAACGCAATCTGTCATGGCTTACAACAGAATCTAAGCCATCGTCCAAACTGAGGCGCCCTGGGCAAGAAGTGCCGCTTGAATCATCTAAACTCCATCTGCAGTATTTTCTCCGTGCAGTCCCGCTGCAGAATGAAAGAGTCAGGCAGCTCTCAGAGCCTTCAATCACACCATCCAGATAAATGCCTCTATGATTCCCTTTCATTTTATGAACGGAGACTTCCTCAGTTAAGAGACCTTTCCATCTTTCTGCCGCCCCCCTTTTCAAAGGGCTGAATTTTAATGCAAATCTAATCACTCGCTGGATCAGGGCAGGCAGATGCTGCGCAGATCCCTCAGTCCTCTGTAACCACATGTCAGTGCTGACCTGAAACACCCCTCGTTTCTGATCACAGGCCTCCAAGAGCAAAACCGTCAGGGCTCGCTGGGGCTTCCGGCGATACCGACGGGACCCTACAGCAGAGCCGAGTGGTGGGGGGACACGAGACCAAAACGATACTCATCCCACAGGAAAGGTGTCTTCACTTTCCACTTGAAATTGGATTTTAACCTAAGGGTTAACCCTCGACACCATCTACATGCCTGAGGGTCATTGTCTGCGCCAGGAGGAGCTGGCCTACTTTCAACGATGTCTAGCCCCATCTAGTGGTTCCAGATTTTAAGTGACTCCAGGCTTTAAAAAGGGTGTTAAGCTGGTATTTCGCCAGAGAACGTCCAAGGAGTGAAACATAAACTGGATGAACTATAAATCACTTAATATTTCTCCTACTTAAACTAACTCAAATAACTTTCACTGGCAAAACAAAACTATATTTCCATGATTTAGGGCAATTACCAATAGCCTGCTCATATTCAAAGGGCAAAAAAAGGATATAATAACTCCAATTCGAAGCTACTGGCTTTGGAATTGTAGTTTTAACTGATTCTCCTAAAATCAAGCATCTATTAATATAAATATATCAATATAAATTGTATAGGAGAAATCTGAAATTTCTTCTAATACATTCAACTTTCTCAATTAAAATGTTAAATTTTATGTCTCAGAACATGTAGATATACTATCTTTAAATTTTTAAAATCTTTTGACATTTTAAAAGATTTAGAAAACAGAGGATTTATTTGTCAGTCATTCAATCTATGGATATAAATTAGCAGAAACATCTTGCATAATCTTTAACATTCTGGTGACTGGGAAACAAAATATAATTCTGCTATGGTTTATGACTGACAGTATTAATCTAAAGAAAGAAAAGATTCTCACCTTTAATCTTTACATTTATTTTCTCTTGTCATAATAAATCAAGACTCTAATACTTTTTTTTTAATCCCTAGCACACAATTAAGCAAGAGAACAGGGAAGCTCAGAAGTACACCCAGAAACCAGGTAGGGACAAGAATCTGACCCCTACCAGAAGCTGGGGTGACGGGCTACTGGTAGTTGCTGGCTTACCTGAATGAGGAGGGGATGTGTGGGCCACCTGTCAATTGTGCTCCACTTCATCATAGGCTTCTTTCCCTTTTCATTATAATATCTGTAAATGGCATTTAAGCTGCTGCCTGAAATATACAGTAGGGGCCACTCAGTAAATGCATGTTGATTATGGTGAAAACAAAAAACAGACTAGTGAAGGCAGTAATTTTAAGTTCCAAACAGACATCTGCTTATATACTGAATCAGTCTAATTACAATCATTTCAATACTCTAAAATGCATATAGATTTAACTACCCTGCAAACGAAGGTCGCTAAAAAGCAATCAATTTCAATGGCCTTTCAAAGACTGCTGAGGTCATTTCTAGGGAGAAACAGGATGGCAGTGGATTTACGAAATATAACCAGTCGTTGTTTGCAGGGACCAAGTCTTAAAATTGAAAGCATATTAAAAAAAATTTTTTTTTCCCATTATTAAGGTAATCAACCCTATAACAGAAAATGTAAGGGCTGAGAAAGAAAGGAAAAAAGAAAATGGCCATTATCCCAGCATGCTAACATTGTTTTATTATAGCATAGTTCTTTCCAATTATTATTTTTCTTTATAACCGTTTTGTTTTACAAAGTTCTAACTTTCGGTATATGTGCAATTTTGTAACCTGAGTATTTTGGGCATTTTCACTTAATATTATGAGATAACTATTTCCCACATTACAATAAAAGATTTATAGCCATCCATTCTAAGAGCCTGTCGATAAGAAAGAGTAGCTTATTGAGGTTTCTGTAAGCACATTCTATTTTTAACTGCTTCTACAAAATCATCATCATTCCCTCGAATAAAATAGATGGATATCATTTGTTAGGTAATCTAACAAAAATCTGTATTTCTAAATAAAGAGGTGGAAATGATGAAAATTCAAAGCCTACAGGAAGGTAAAGGGTACCAACTCAATGCAACTGGATCCTGGCCTAGGTGGGGCTGGCACAGGGGCCAAGCCTTAATCCTAACATGGGGCACATGGGGCCTCCCCCTCAATCTTAATGCAGGGCCAAAGTTCCAAAACATCCCCATGCTTCAATCTGCTGGCTTCTCTATGAGAAATATTAATCAGTTAGGTTACCAAATTTAAAAAATGCTAGTCAGGACAGAGCCATATTTAAATCTAATGTGGTGCTCTAAGGCTCATACTCAACTTTCAAAAAAATAAATGAGTTCCACTTTGATGAGTAGAACAGAATGAATCAGATGAATCCAAACTGAATCCATTCCAGGTTCAAAAACAATCTCTCCCCAAATCACAAAGTAGTCACCCCCATAGTCACACTACAAACCACATTTTACAGGTGAATATCATTTTCAGATACACAAGATCCAGGCCAGGACTTCTGGAAGCCACATTAGTTCTTCTGGGTCACTCAGGAACATTTCATGACCTACCAAAAGTAGTCATTAAGAGGAAACTACAACTAAAAATCTTGCTGTGACTGATACACAGAATATACTGGCTCTGCCACAATGTGTGTCTAAAAGATGTAATAAACGATCCTTAGTGGCCTCAAAGAACTAATGTGCTTCCTGAAGGTTTTCACATCTCTAAAGTGAAGATGTACCTGCCCTTACACGTGACACGCACTGGGGCAAGACTGCACAGACAATGACATTTTGAGCACACTGACAGAGCCAGCTGTGAAATGAAACCCGTCATCACCCTTTGTTACGTAAACAACCATCTTCTTGTCTAATTTTGAGAGCAGACATCTACATGTTGAGAAATATTTTTTTAAAGTAAGGAAAAAGTATAGCTTAGAAATTTATAAAATCTGATTCATTCTCCAATAACATATTATCAGACATTTTGAAATCATAGAGGAACATTTCCAAAAGAAATCACAATTCAAACTCCTGAGGGTGTCTGAGAACTCAGGCATTTTCACAGGTGCTCAGAACAAATACTTAAGGCACACAAACAACAGGATTTGAATATATTTTCCAGCAGCCTCCTTACAGTTATAGAATAATAATACACACTAATATCCAAAAGGAATTTGAGTAAAAATGTGCTGACCTTGATATAATAGAAATAGAAAACAAATAAATGTATTTGTGCCTAACAGTAGAAGCTTTACCTACAATCGATGGGACAGGGATTGGCAAACATAGATTATTCTCTTGCTGCAGTTAAACATATAGAAAATAACATGCAAAAATATTTTCCAAAATCTAGAACACTAAATTTGCAAAGGGAAACTCAAACTGGGCTTTGGGTTAACCAGTAACCTACCCATAACTGAAGCAAAACAAAAAAAAATATGAATATTTCCAATGTTATATGGGCACTTCTGCTTTCAAAATGGAAATAGCAATCACCTTTGCTACATTAACAAGACTATTAAGGTAGCCATAAAAATAAGGTTTATTATACAAACATATAAAGTGGCTTAAGGTTCATTACTGATCCATTATGCA
>NW_011888843.1:4935210-4949795 GCF_000151845.1 Pteropus vampyrus | reverse complement strand
TATAATAACTGTTCCTGGCACCTGAATGACCCAAGTCAGCCATATATCTTTGTGATCCTTCCTCCATCGCTTTACCAACTCCCTCTTCTAGCTCCTCCTGTATTTTAAAAGCACCTGCAACCACATAATTTCTTAGGCATTTATAAAATCATAAAACTGAACGTTTCCTAAGGTTACCCAGTCTTGTTTCCTATCTTGTCATGGGATTACACCTAACTTATACTCAGGGATGATACTGAGAAGATGCTACATAAATACTAAGTAACAGTAAGCTGAGATGATGTTACTGTCCAACCATTAGCAGCGGCAACAACTAAAAATGTGACACTAAATTGCCACATAAAAAAACATTTAGGTCAAAGTGAAAGAAAAGATAAATGCATTTATTGTTTATACACACACACCCACACACACACAAAATTTCTCAATAATTTTACCCAGAAAATGATGAATCAAACCAAATGAAGCATGCCACTTAAAAGCAGAATACTGAAAAGAGAGAGAAGCATGTATGTATATGGGAAAGATGGTCTGATTCGGTATTTTCTGGTTGGAGACCACAAAAAGAGGAAGAAAAGGGAACAAACGGAATTATTTTTAGTTCTATGCCTTCTAAGCCACCAATTTTATGTTCTCTTGCATAAAATATGGTCAGCTGCAGTTAAAACACACCAGAGAACTTGACTCGGTAAGCAAACTCCAAATGACTGTTCAAAGATTATGTGGCTCATTGTAAAACTGCCAACTATCACAATATCAACAAGTCCATTTTTAAGGTGCTCTTGGTGCTGAGGTGGAATTTGCTTTCTAATCTATTTTGAGACGATACTATTATCAGATTGACACAGTAAGATCCCCCACTGCTGTGGGCCAACTAGCTTCTCACGTTTTCTTTCCACCTTTGAATAGATGCAGCCCAAATGCCCGGGATCTGGGAGTTCCTCGGCACTGCTGACTAAGGGAAGTGGAGAGGCTGCCCTTGCAGATAAAGGCAGGGTGGGGTCCACGTTTTGAAGTGGGAGAGGAAAATAGTCTGCAAAGTACAGATAAGCTTTGCTTAACCGTTGGCGTGAAGATGGCTTACAAAAACACATTTAGAAAAAACGACAATGTGTGCTCTCCGACTAGACCTCTCCTGAGGAAGTAACAAGAGTTCGGGAAGGTTCTGTGGTGGTCAGGATGGATTTTGCACTGCGCTGGCGGCTGCAGCAGGAACATAGGGGGCGGAGAGCCTCCTGGACTAACCAGCACCATGCCTGCCCCCGCGGGCCCAAAACACGGGACTCCCTGGCCTAGCCTCCTCTGCCCTCGGAGCCGCTGCCCGGGGAGCTCTCTGTGGTGAGAATGAGGAGAAACCGGATTTTTAAACAGCAGAACACTTCCAGTCCATTAATGTAGCATGTATAATAGTTCGAATGTCTGATTTGTACATGACTTTGAGAGAAAGGTGTGAAATATAGAGCACAATGCTTTTTAATTTGCATCAGATCATGAACCCTATGCCAAAGACACATAAAAGCTTATGGTTGGTTATTGAATGTTTGTCATCTACTACAAGCCATGCTAATGCCTTTCCAGATTATTTTATTTAACATTCACAATGATCCTAGGAGTGGGTTCTGTTAACATCCCCAATGTTATATGGGGTAAGCAATCTGCCTGAAGTCAAACAGCCAGGACTGGAAAAGCCAGCTCCGTCTGTAAGACCCACCGCTCCTTCCTCCCCATCACACACCCTAGAAAGAACAGAATTATTTTACTCAGTAGCACTTACTTCAGCTTCACTGAAAGCAGTGAGTCTACGTAACTAAACTATAATTTTTTAAATGTATTTCAGATTTAGAATTTTCATGAAATTATTACACTTTGCATCTACTTCCTTCTGGATTCCCTATATTACTATAATGTGGTGTAACTATCTAAAACCAATTCCAAGTTATATTTGTTTCATATAACACAGAATGTAAGTTAACAGTCAATACTATGTGAAGACAGTGCAAGTCTCAAAATTTCTATACAGGCTATCAAGCGACAACTATTTCCCTAAAAAAATGAGAGCACAAAAACATTTTCCTATCTGTCTGCAATCTTCACACTTTTTTTTTTTTGCCTAAAGAGAATTTTTCTAAACAGAAATGGACATAGCTCAAAATTATAAAGTAAACTTTATAATTCTGCAGGAAAAAAAAAAGTAGAAGAAAATAGAAATGAGAAAGAGATGAACAGAGAAACAAAGAAACCAGAAAGCAGGAAGGAAAAGCAGCATAAAGTGAGGGAGGGAACTGACTGCTCTCCCCACCCAAAGGCTCCTGGGTCTTCACTGCCGAGCTTCCGGTCTGCTCAGTGAAGCGTGAGTAGGACAAGGAACTTTCTCCCAGGCAACCGCTGAGCCTCTGCTGGAGGCGGAGAGGCACGCCTGGGGATCATCTTGGTCTCAAAAATACTGCCAGACCTTGAGACTATTCCAGTTTCCCATTCCACACTCTGTGTGATCACCAGCCCTCATACACGTTTTACTGAGCATGACCCCAATAGGTCTTCAAAAGATGTTCTCTCCACCTCTCAAGCAGACTGGTCTGCAGCAGCAGTGGTCCACTAGGCTGGAAGCTTCATGTAAGTAGAAACCATGTTTTTCAACTTTGAATAGCAGCATTGCACAGTGCAGGGCACGCGATGGGTCATTGATGAATGAATGAGTGGGTGGTCTTGGGCCCTATTAAACACCACTATCATACCCTGCCACTAGGCCTGCTGAAATGACTAGGTGTCACTTACCATGCAGAAGAAAACAATAATTTAACTTGCTGGCATCAGAAGGTGCCAACTGTGGGCCACAGAGAATGGAGATATGCCAAAGGGTCATCAGGATAAAAACCCTCCCAGGACGGGGCCCTGGACAAGCTTCCAAGATCCAGAAAAACCAAAAGTTGCACCCAAGATAATCACCCCCCGCCTCCGTGAAGACTAGTAAGAATGTTGCTCCACGAAGGTAAGGGTATAACTTAGTCCCTACTTTACCCCTCCTCACTATACCTGGCATGTGGTCATCATGAATCTCTGATGTAGGTTAGAGGAAGAATGGATGGATGTGGAGATTAATGGCTGCAAGAGTGGGTGAGTGATCAAATGGGCGAATGAATGAAACAAGGAGGAAAGATGATTTCCTGTCACATTATGACGTCGTGGTGGGACAGACAAGCCACTGAGCTGATTTGTGCTTCATGGATACCCTAAACTTGTCCCCAGAGTTATAATGAAGAATAATAGGCTTTTTTTTCCCCATATAAGTCTCTACAAGATGGAAGGTTTCAAAGACTCTTCCAACAATTTTGACTCTGAAAATAAGGAGTGGGTATTATTATTCTTTAGTTCCTACCAACACAGGGAATAATTAATCCTAGAATCTAGATACTTGTAACTTCCTCTCTCTGTACTAAATGGCCACATGTTAAAATGATCAGATGTTTGCTAGCAAGTGAAACACTGAGTTAAATTCACATCATTCCATGGGACTCTTTCTGGGCCAATCTTTCCCGGGTGCCCTCCATCTAAATTCCTTTTTCAAGTCTGACAACTCTACTGGGGCCCTTTGTGGTGATGGGTACTATACTAACACGTCAACAGAAACAAACAGCATCCCTCCACTTCTTCCACTGAGGACAGAGTAACAGCTGCAGATCTGATTCACACTAAACCTTTTATCGTGATAAACTGCTGATGACGAGACTTTGTTTTCTATCAAGTAGGTGTGAGTAGAGATCAGCCAAGTCTCGCTGACCCAGCATTTTAAAAGACACACTGTGGCACGTGTGGCTGAACTGTGTAAGGAATGCCCTTGAGCCACATGTGAAGGCAGAAAGCAAATCTAACATTCAGAAGCGCAACTGAGCAATTTTCCAAGTGAGATGATCTGCTGGGAGCTAGAGAGCCCTTTGTCCCTATTTGTGTGTGATGGGAGACTGGCTTCTGAGAGCAGCTCAAGTCGACGCTCAGTGGTGTCCTCTCAGAGAAGAGTGAAATGCTGGTGTTCATGCCTAGCAGGGCTGCTCTTGTTGAGGGTCCCCACTGTGTCACATTCCTGATCCTGAAGCCCTAAAATGTATCTGCCATTAATATACTTTGCGTGTCCTAAGACGCACATTTTCTGTTTTAACATTTCTCATATTGGTCCACACCTACAACAGATGCTATCTTAAAATTAACAGGCAGTTTTTTTTATGTGTGTGTGTGTGTCTTAGAATTACATAAAAACAACGGTACGTCCTACGATCGATGGTCTCTTGAATGCTATTAAATACGGCACTGAACAGTTTGTTCGTGCAGCCGGTGTTCGATGCTGCACATCGTCATTCCGTGTTGGGGGTTCTCAGAGGACAGCTGCCAGATGTGTGCAACCCTCTTTTTGGTGACACATCTGAGAAGGCCCTTACGTGCCTCACAACGGTGGTATGGCCAAGAGGTGAAGCAGTTGCTGAAAGTTGCTTAAGAGTCTCACGGCTGCACGACAGCTAGCTAACTCTATTCTAAATGTTGATCTAATTAGCTATCCACACAGTAAGAAAAGACAATAGCAGCATTCCCCCCAAATTTCTTTCTAGAGCAGTGATATATGCCTCTTTTATTCATGGTATACAGCCCTTTAGAATCTAGCTCAACTTAACATATACTTCAAACTTCCTTTGGAAACGAATGTTCCAAATCTTTAGCTTTTTTATTTGTAATGTAAGGAAATAACAGAAAAGGTTCTACAGCCAGGACGAAGAATAAGGCCTCGAGAGCTAAGTTAAGTGACCATGTATCACACAGGAACTGCGCAAACCGAGACCAGTCGGGACACAGAGCTACGTTAGGCGTCCAAGAGTGTTTCGAATTTTGTAACTACTTCGGAAGAGCAAATCTAGTGGGCCGTTAATTGAGAAACGCCGTACCTGTGTGTGGGGACAACTCATCCAGCAGCTTCACCATGCCTTCTCCTTGCTTGGAAGTCCACATCTTGATGGGGGATCCGCCTCCGATCCTGCGGTACTGCTCCTGAATTCTGGGGGTTCGGCGTTTGGCGATGATTGGTGCCAGCTTACTAAAGCATTTAACGTGTAGGTAAGTGGATTTTATTCCATCTTAGCAACTCAGACACATTTTTTTACTCGATTTAAAAAAAAAGGATAAGCAAAATTTTTAAAAGAGCCTAACAAGATCAAGCCTTTAAAAATTAAAGCTTGGGGTCACTGACAATGGCCAGTTCTTCCGGCCTAGATTAGAGAGAGAAAACGAGATACTCTAGGGAGGGGCAGCCCCCTCTGCCCCACGAGTTGTTCCTCCGGAGGCGAGATCCGAGATCCGGCACAACACACACCCGTGAGGAGGCCTTGGGTGTGTGCTAGTTCCTGTCTTAACACCTGGTCCTGCGGCTCGCAGGAGCTGGGATACAAGACGTTAGGAAGCATATACTCCTCCCAATTAAGAAAATGTACATTAATCCCATACATTTGCATGTGTGAGCAAAGGTGTAACATGCACAAGAATGTTCACTGTAACCGTGTAAACGACCTAAAGATCCACAGCGAGGCACTGGTTAAATAAATTAAGGCACAACCATACCATGCAATTCTTTACGGTCATGAAAAAAATGAATGAAATCTATATAATCTGGGATGGGAGACCACCTAGGAAGACCAAGTGCTGTAGGTGTAAAAAATAAAAAAAATAAGGGATTATAAACTGACAAGGTCCTTGCAATCTGTGAGGTCAACCAAGGGTTACCTCGCCTAAAAAATAAAAAAGGAGGAAAAGAAGGAGGGAGGATGCAAGGAAGGATGCAAGGAAGAAGACGGCAATAATCCATATTCACAGTGCAAATGAATAAGCAGTCACAGCTTCCCTGATTAACACTCAGCTGTTAAGTGCCAGGAACAAATATATCTCTAAAGATCTTCCAAGGTACCTCAGCTGGGTCAGGACAGCTGCAATTTCCAGAGCTCTGGGAGGACAGGGCTCAAGGAGAACACTCACAGACTTGCTTTCTCTCCCCCTTGCAATTCTTCCATTACCATATCTTTCTTATATCCAATGGAGAATCTTAACGCTGCCCTAGCCACTACCACATATGCGTTATAACCATTTATTTTTTTGAAACTACAGAACTGAGATACATGTAAGGCAAACGCATTGCACAAGTTACGAATAAGTGCGGGTGTCACAGGTAACTTACTCTTGAATAGGCAGCGTCATGAGGTCCCGGTCCAAGAAGAGCCTCAGGAGAAAGTTGTAAACTTCTCCGAGGGTTTCGGGGCCTCCCATGTTTAGCATCAATATTCCAGTTTTCGGCTTCCTACGTAAGACAAAATGCAACAGTTGATTTGTAACACTTTTTAGTTTCCTCTCGGGTAGAATTTTGGTTTGGCTAGCAAACTCTCATCTTATTTGTTTGATGCAAATGTAAAAACCCACAGACCTGTTCACTGCCGTCCATCTATTTATCTGGGGACTCACGAGGCCTCCAGTTCTGCACGGTCCCAGCTCAGACCGCGACCTTCATCCATGGCACTGGTCTTCACTGGGCTCAAAATATTTCTCTATTAAACTATCAGCCCTGAACAAAGATCCCATTCTTTGGGGACCGAGAATCGAGGTATAAACCTAAAATTGTCCTGACGATGAAGCATCTCTTCATCTGAGAGCCTTATAAATACACATGAAAACACAAGTTATCTGATCTCTCCAAACCTCATCTTCCTCATCGGTAAAGTAGAGAGGCCACTGCCTGCCTCAAAAGGTTGTGCTGAGAATTAAATGGGAATGTAGCTGTCCTTTGCATGATTTGGTGCACACAGTAAGTTCTATTATACACAGAGACATCTTGGGTTTCCCTATAATTTTAAGCCTCCAGAGTTTAGTACCAGCCCATGTCTCACTCTGATCTCTTCTTTTTAGATGATTATTAATTACTGACAAATTATTTCTTGCTACTCTGCTTCCTTTTCCAGCACCTGCCTTTACTCCTTCTTCAGTGTCTCCTGCTATGATAAACTACATTTCTCACTCTACTCTCACCTCTCCATCCTTCATCTAAATCCACTGCTTAAGTAATTCCTGTAAGAAACTGCTCTAATTTATTCAAATTAGTCTCAAGCTAAAGAACCAAGCACCCAACGAGCAAGAAGAAGCAAAAACAAAAACTCTATAAGTTTTAGGTAAAACAGCGTCTGAGAAATTAAAAAAACAAAAAAACAAAAAAACAATAGGACTATGCAAAAATATAAATTTCTAAAATCCAAAGCGATTTACAGTTGACACAGCCCAAAGTGAGCCAGGCCAGGATAGGAAGGGTTCTCTATTCCTAAACCCACCAGGGGTCAAGGTGAAGTCAGAGCAGAACCAACTGCATCTCGCAGGCTTCCGGGAGCCGCCAGAAAACCATGACCAGAACCTGCAAATATGAAGTCAGAGGCTGAGACAGGACGAATAACTGGAGGCCTGTGTGTTCCCATGAATGGGGAGCCACGTGATGGCAGTGCAAGAGTCTGCAGGTGGGGGGAAACTAAGGCAAACAGGAGTGTTTCTTCCATTTTTTTTCAATTTAAAGAAAATTTAGATATAATTCATATAAAATTTGCCATTTTAAACTGTACAATCAGTGGTTTTTAATATATTCACAAGGTTACGAGACCATCACAAGTATCTAAGTCCTGAATGTTTTCATCACCCCAAAAAGAAACCTCATACCCATTAGAGCCACCCCCCTCTCCAACCTCCCCCACCCCCTTGGCAGCCATTAATCTACTTTCTGGATCTATAGATTTGCCTACTTAGGACATTTCACAGAAACAGAATTATGTAGTATGTGGCCTTTTGTGTCTGGCTTCTTTCACTTAGCATGAAATTTTCAAGATTAATTCATGCTGTAGCATACATCAGTACTTCTTTTTTTGTGGCTGGATAATATTCCATTGTATGGACATACTCTCCTGTCACTCTTCATAAAGCAGCTGAGAAATAACTAGACTGAGGTTTATCTAAAACACCATTATCAAGAATGCACTTTGTAAATCTACATCCAGACCACCTCTAGCTACTGTAGTGACTAAACCAATCCTGCTGAGATGGCTCTTGTTTGGAAAACTATTCTTAATGTGTTCTAAAACTAATGATATTATGATGACAGTTTAATCGCAATTTTTATACAACTGTTAACAACATTTGGCAATGTTAGACAGCAGTGTGTGTCAAATTTATACAGGTGGAGACTGTCTCCTTGACCAAGCATACTGTAGGTGAAATGTGAATCCTCAGCCTAAATTTTCAAAATCAGAACCAAATCCTGGGGAAAGGGAAATGCTGCATTACAATGTAATCAGAGATTTTCTCATCCAGACCCAATTATAAAAATTAACTAAGTTCATTTTCCACATCACTACCTTGTACCAGAGTTTCCTGGCCTCAGCATGGCTGGCATTTGGGGCTGGGTAACCTTGGTAGTGGAAGGCTGTCCTGTGCACGCAGAGGTTCATAGCATCCCTGGCCTCCACGTACTAGCTGGCAATAGCACACACCCTACCCCAGTTGTGACAACCAAAAATGTCTCTAGACGTTGCCAAATATGTCCTGAGGGGCAAAAATGTCCCCTGTCCTCTGTAGAGACCACTGTGTCAGAGGAAGGGGGTCAAATTTCCTTTTTATTAAACCACGAATTATACTGCAGGCATCTTGTTCTATAACTTTCCCATCCCCTCCGACCCGAAGTCCTATCAATGAATTAACAAACGTATTAGGCTTTCTTTTCTTGACACCTGAAAATTCCAGATTCATTATATTGCGAAACTGTAATATTCCCTTAATCTTTCTACTCAGACCACCAGTGTTCTCTTGGGATCCTATCTTTTACTCTCAAAATATGTGACTCACAATAAATTAAGTGCATTTTTCCATGGATTGCTGCCAGTTCACAGATGAGTGGTTAAGAAACCCCAGGCTAAGAGACCCACCTAAGCCACAGAGGGTATCAATGTGCAAACGGGATTTCGAACTGTTTTTCATCTACACCTAAGCTTAAAACAACAGTGGCTTAAAATGGGACACGACCTTGCCCTGCAAACCCATGTTTTGCAAACCATGCTGATCTTATACATGAGATGCACACGATTTGAAAATACCTAAATACACATGCACATCATTCAAAACTGTGTTATGCATGATGAATGGTGCATTAGTAAGCCCTAGTCCGATACCCCTTTTCCAGAATGTGAAGTACAAAGCTTCAGTCGAGGGTCTGTCTCTTCATCCCTCTAGACAGAGCACATCTGAGACCAAGGTGTGAACGGCCAAGTTCCCTTTGTTTGAACATAAACATGTATACAGCGAAAAAATATTTAAAATTTCTCACTTGAAAAGGTTGCAACATTTTGCCATTTTTATATTCTAGAATTCTCAAAATGTAAGTTTTTTTTTAAACTATTAATGATACGTAACAGAAACTTAGCTCGTCAACTAATAGAATACTATTCTACTGTATACAGTCAGTATTAGAATAAGAAAAATGAATCCCTGCTCTTCATTAAACCTACAAGATGTAAATGGCCTGAGGATCTATGCTGCCTCTAACACATGGTTTGGCAAACCACAATCCATGTACCAAATTTGGACCCTGCCCCCATGTTTGTTTTGTAAATAAAATTTTATTGGAACATAGTTTACTTGTTTACCTATTATCTGTGGATGCTACCACATTACAACAACAGAGTTGGATACCAGCAAGAGAGACCCCAAAAGCCTAAAAAACTTACTATCTAGCCCTTTACAGACAAGTTTACTGACCCCTGGTCTACTAGGGTATTAGCCTAGTAATGTCTAGACTAGTACAAGCACAAAGCAGCACGATGCCTTCATGAGGTCTAGCATCAGAATGATTCACAAAGATACTCACCATGTCATCATTTCTAATCTCTAAAAACTATAAATAATCTATGTGCCTCATAATATGGGACCAGATAATGATTTAACAAAATACCCTCAAATTATTAAAATAATGTAGAATAATTATATTTATATGGTGACATATTATTAAAGAGAAAGTTATAAAAATATATACAGTATTGTCACATTTTGGTAAATATATACTGAATGAATATTAAGATACAGATATAGAGACAAAATACTGTATGGTGAGATTATGTAATTTTTAAAAATCTTGTCGCTATTTTCTAAAATGAATGCCTTTCTTTTGTATAAATATAATAGTTACTTAATAAAATTTCTATTTTTAGATTTTTATTAAATTTTAATAATTTAATATTAACACTATTTATATAATTGACTTTTGCCAATAAGATAAAATAATAATGAAATAATTTTTTTCCAGGGCTCCATGTAGAATCAGTTCTTCGGGTTAAACCAAGTGCCCTCAGTACTTAACGTACTTTGCACTATGGCTGAGGTGAGCAAAGAGGGGCCGTGGGGACGAGTGGGAATGGCGCCCCGCTCAGCACGCCTGACCTGAGACAGCGTCTGCGCTTCCTCTCTTCCTTGCCAGATTCGACGTTTTAGGAGGCCAGAGAGTTGAAAGAAGATGATTTGGGGTTCCATCCCTAATGCCCTATCCCCTGCAAACCTCAGTTTACTTAGTATTCAATCAATGTACCCTTGGTCACACTATGAAATATAACAAACACGAAATAGGACTATTTTATTTTCATAGCTGTATGACTTTCACAGAACATCTGGTCTACCAGAAAGATCAATGCATTAAATAGTTCATAGCTTCTTTCTTTCTTTCACTCTGTTTAGTGCTAAAGTGTGGTATTTCTATTTATGCACTCATTTAAATAATTGTTCTTTACAGTCTTTTCTTGCCTCTGTGCCAGAGGAAGACCTGAGAACAGCTGTGGCTTCTGTAATGAAAGAGGTACTCACAACAGTGCCATGCCTGCTGACGTCTGCCCGCAGACGGCAGCAGCAAGGTATGAAACAGGTACTTTATTTCTTCAGTAAATTACACATCACATTATGTCACTTACAATTATGTTCACTGTGCTAACAGATGAAAAACAAACGTAGAGTTTACTATAGAAAATCTTGGTAGATTAGTTATTCTCGATCCTACATCGGACATAGGTTTCATAGGTACGATTGTGTTATGTTCATAAATACATTTCCAGCATATACAGAATTTGTGCTATGTGACATATTCCAGAACTAAATTCCTAATGATTTGCATACTGTTTGTACTCAACTCCATGTCCTTTAACAAAAGCCCTGTGGGATTTTTCTGTGTCAACTGTACCTCAATAAAGCTGGAAAATAAATAATAGATGATTTTTAAATTTGTAAAAATTCAAAAAAAAATGAAAAGCCCTAAGGTGGGGGAGAGGGGAGTGAAATCCGGTTAATAGTTTAACAGCTGTTTAAAGGAAGCCAGGACAATCACACGGCTCCTCAATACTGCGTTTCCCCAGCACCGCTCCTCCTAGGAGCCTGCATCACTGGTGTTTGCATCAATAAACCGAAATCCTTATTAGTACCTAAAATTAGACTCATACCTCTTCCCTGGTTGAACTTGAGGACTTGGGCTTCTGGCACGTTGGGCTGTTTCTGTGGCGGCTGTGGCTGCGGCTGCATCTGACTGGCACCTCCATGGCTGATGGGCCCTTGACCTGCCGTGCACCACTGTGACGAAATTAAAGTGGCAGCATGAAATGGAGCTGGAAAGTAATTTCTTTTGAAAAGGTCCTCGGAGCATAATTCCTGGATTTAAAATTTAAAGAGATGCTATTGCAGAGGTGATGTGCTCAGCATTTCTCCACAGGCAGGTGAAGGCACTTAAGGCCTCTCCCAGGGGACGTGGTGGCGCCCCCTAGGACGGCACAGCAGGACTTACACAGAGCCTTTTCAGAAACCACACACCTCCTCCCCAGGCCTTGGCCGCAGACTTTGATAGGAACCCTCATGAGAATCGCTGTACCTTCTGGAAGTTACTGATGACAGCATGCTGCTCATACGAAAGGTCAGGAGCCTGCAGAGGTAAGAGCCACTGCCTTAAGGAGTGGAAACTGGCCCAGTTTCCCACCAGTTGCACAGATCTCAAATCTGCCTCCAAGCCTTCTCTAACAGAGCACCAGTGCCCAGGCCCCCAGTGTGGCTCTGGGGCCAAGAAGGGGGCCCTGGCGCTCCTCCTGCTGCACCCGCCCCGCAGGGTGTTCAGTCTGCATTCATGAACCCCCGAGTCCACACCCCACACTCCTGACCAGGGTCCTAGTACCTAGGACTCCAGAATTCCCTGTCCCCCATGCCCCACACCCACTTTCGGGGTCTGCACAGGCTTCTTTCCTGGGTCCGTCCTCCTGAGGGCTGACCGTGCCATCGGTGTAAGCAATCCTTGACCTGAAGGGTAGCCAACGGGTGGCTGTTTGGAGCTTGAACATACAGACAGGAGCGTCCACACACGTGTATGCACAAGACTCTTCACAATGCAGGACAGAGCCAGCAGTGAGAAGAGAAGCAAGGAAGCCTGCAGGCCAGAGGCAAGTCTCCCAAGGCCTCCATGTTTCTGCAGGAACTCCAAGTGGTTATGAAGGTCTATTTGTCAGCATAGGAGAACTGAATATATTTTGGTTTATTAGCTTGCTATCCCACATATGATATGTGGTTCATCTGTACTCTTGCCCTGGGCCTCACAAGAGTCAGTGGTGGGTCTGGAGAATCCACCTGAATCGAGGAGTCCATGGCCGTACGCAGTTGCTGCTCCACACTGTACACGTGACTTCCCTTCCCTAATCTCAAACCAACTGGTTTGAAAACAGGCTAAGATCAGTCTCCTCCTTTCCTCCTCCTACTTATGAGTCACAGGAGTCCTGGTGAGGAACTCGGGCTGGGGACAAGCAGCTCTGACTCTGAGTCCAGCTCTGCCACTTACTAGTAATATAACTGGGATCAGATTATAATCTTCCTGGACCTTAGGTTCCCCGCTGCAAAATGACACCATAACATCCTCGTGAAGATCACATCAGGTAAAACTAGTGAAGCATTCTGCACAGGGCCTGCCACGTATGATTAGTGCTGGCATTTTTTCAGTCACGCATGTCTAGAGCACAAGGTCTACACCTGCTCTGATTTTTTATCACCTAGCATGTGATAAAAATAAAAATAAAATATAGGAAAATGGTATCTCCAGGCCACTTAGATTTCCAACTATCCAGACTGTGCCCTTTTCCAACAGTTCAATTCTGCTCAAATGAAGTCTCAAACCAACCCACATCTCCTTATTTTAGATACATTCAATTCTGAACTGCATGATGAGATTTAGCTAGGTTCTCAATCATGCCACAATGTCTGCAATTCCTTATATGAATGAGATTATATCAGATCCCATGGGGTCTGAGAATAGAACTTTGGCATCCTATAACATGACTGCTGGTAATAAAATAAGATTTCCTCCTGTGAACCTTAGAAAGGAGGACAGAGATGGGGTGAGATGAGTCTCCAACTAGTACATGAGTATTTCAAATATACTTCTGTTACGGTTTCTAAATCCTTCCATTTAGTTACCTGTAACCTGGACAACAAATCATTTAAAGTTTCTCATATTGCTCCATGACCGCAAATCTAGAGTCTGTCAGACTTTGCCACAGGAAGGGACAATGAAAGAAAAGATTAACTTGATACTTCTTTCAGCCCCATTACTGCCACTGTGCTTCTTCTTCTTAAAAGATAATGCCTTGACTCCCAGCACCCTGTGTGACCTGGTCCTCATTGCACACTGGGTCCTTATTATATTTCTAACAAAGGCACCTGTAATAAGATATGGAAGTTCAGAGTGGATTCTCTCTTCTCCCTCTCAGTAGGTGCCAGACTGATGAATTAGGGAACTTCTTCGAAAAATAAGTCAGCTCTGTGTCCAGTCACTGTTCAGATGTGTTAGTATGTGGCCATCTTTTACATAATAATAACTGAACATTTTGAGAGTCTCGATGTATCTACTGCATGCCCGGCACTGTGCTACAGACCTTACCTATATATAATCTTCATGGCGAGCCTACGAGGTACCACCTTACTCCTTTCCTTTTACATTTACCAAAGCTGAAGCCAGGCTGAGTACCTTGCTCAAAGGGTGAAAGTCAGGAATGCTGCAGAGCTAGTATCTCAACCAGGTGTGCCTGACCCAGAGTCCCATCAGCTCATCCTGTAGACACAACCTACATCACGGTTTGCATCAGAAATATGTGGGGTTGTCAAGGGGTCTTATTTGTTCTCCAAATATCTCTAGAAACTCCAGCCCAGGATGCCTCGTGGTAAGTCCTGCTTCCAAGGACAAGTGAGCACCAGTGATGCCAGGGGCTAGAGCAGAGCAGCTCTGGACACACTGCCCTGCATCACCAGGGACAGAAGCACCAGGTAGATGCCCATGTAATGGTGATGACGATGAAGAAAAGTGAATAAAATGGAGTCACTATGGTCAAGCTGCTAAATTATTAAAAGAAAGTAAGCTGATGCATTAGGAAACGATTCTATTTTTGCCCTAACTAGCCTAGGAACTTAAATTTCTGAACTTTCCAGTCCTGCATCAATACCTGAATGTACATCGGTCTGTTATAATC
>NW_011888843.1:4910636-4935160 GCF_000151845.1 Pteropus vampyrus | reverse complement strand
GTTAGTATGTGGCCATCTTTTACATAATAATAACTGAACATTTTGAGAGTCTCGATGTATCTACTGCATGCCCGGCACTGTGCTACAGACCTTACCTATATATAATCTTCATGGCGAGCCTACGAGGTACCACCTTACTCCTTTCCTTTTACATTTACCAAAGCTGAAGCCAGGCTGAGTACCTTGCTCAAAGGGTGAAAGTCAGGAATGCTGCAGAGCTAGTATCTCAACCAGGTGTGCCTGACCCAGAGTCCCATCAGCTCATCCTGTAGACACAACCTACATCACGGTTTGCATCAGAAATATGTGGGGTTGTCAAGGGGTCTTATTTGTTCTCCAAATATCTCTAGAAACTCCAGCCCAGGATGCCTCCTGGTAAGTCCTGCTTCCAAGGACAAGTGAGCACCAGTGATGCCAGGGGCTAGAGCAGAGCAGCTCTGGACACACTGCCCTGCATCACCAGGGACAGAAGCACCAGGTAGATGCCCACGTAATGGTGATGACGATGAAGAAAAGTGAATAAAATGGAGTCACTATGGTCAAGCTGCTAAATTATTAAAAGAAAGTAAGCTGATGCATTAGGAAACGATTCTATTTTTGCCCTAACTAGCCTAGGAACTTAAATTTCTGAACTTTCCAGTCCTGCATCAATACCTGAATGTACATCGGTCTGTTATAATCAATGCCTGGACATACATCAAAGCTTCAGTTAACCATGTGAATGACCTCAAGAAGAAAATGTTCCACAACTCAGACCCTAGACATCTGGGAGATCACCCTCGGAGCCAATCCGCAGACTCAGAACTTAGGACTGACATTTTCCCAAACGTGTGCTTTTTACTATACTCCCAAACCGTTCTTTCTTCCTGGGAAAACTGCGGATATTGCCTAGCTGTGTTTTCCCTTTGCAAACCCCAAGACCCTTAACTCAATCTTTGTCATTTATTTCTAGCCAAAGCCTCATGACACTTCTGAGCTGATGGACAATGCCTTGGTTTCAGTCCTCCCTGTCGCGGGCCCTTATTAACACACGTCCCTCCCATAATCCTCACAGCAATCCTGTGACTATCATTATTCCGATTTTACAGATAAAAACTAAAGCTCTGAGAAATTCAGCCATTGCGGACAGGCACCCAGCTGACCTGTGGAACTCCAAGCCCCTTCCCCGAGGCCTCCCAGGGCCTTCAAGTGGCCAAGGTCCCGTTCTGGACCCTCCTAGGGTAGGGTTCCTTTCCGGTCCCTTCTCCGCCCCTCGCTCCACCCCGCGCAGCTTCCTGCGCAGTCGCCGCGGCTCCTGGAAGCCCCCAGGCTGGGGGTGGGGGATCGGGAGCGCTCCGCTGTCCCCAGGTGCCGGCGGCTGCAGCGACAGCTCCACTTACTTCCACCGCGGAGCAGGGCGCCCGCCGCTCGCAGGGCCGCAGCCATGTTCGTGCCGACCCAGAGCATTCCCGGGCCCGCGGCCGGAGACCTGGCGTCCTGCCGCGGCGGCACTTTCAGCCGGGGCCCCACTGCGCCCTCAGCCTTATCTCACGCGCGCCCACCCTCTGCGCCGCGGTGGCGCGCCCGCTCATTCGCTGCCGGGCCGGGCCGGGGCGGGGCCGGGAGAGGGCACGCCCCTCGCTGGGAGCCCGCCGCGGCCCGCACCGCATGCGGGGTGAGGAAGGGCCCCCGGCTGTGCCAAAGGCCCCCTCTCCGCAACCACCGCCAAAGCCATGCCAAACGCCCGCCTTCCCCCTGGTCACCCCGGGTGAATGCCCTGGCTGCATGTGCCAACATGACCAAGTCAGGAACAGCAGCCACAGCTCAGCAAAGGACTTTCTCTACACGTTTCCATGACTGTTACTTGGCTATGAGGACGCTTTGTCTCAGTTCTACATTTTGCTTGCCTAGTTACAACACAACTGTGCCAACCCAATTTTGTTTTGTTTTGCTTTGTTTTCAGAATGGGAAAAGGAATTCTTTTATACCAGACGCTCATGACATTATTATTATTCAATTTCCCCGTGGTATCTATGTAGCAGAGTTTGACAGGTGCGACCACAAAGCAAACATTACACTGCTAAACATGAGGGCATTAGAAAAAGCGAGGGCCAGTCCGGCAAATGCATTTCTTAAAGAGATGATAGTATGGTGAGGTTTGTCAATATCAGGTCTGCGCTCCTTCACCAGGTAACCACCTGACCCCAATCCAGCGCGGGGAACAGGTACCGTCCTCAATTCTAGGCATTTCTATATTCCCACACTTCTGCTCGCCAACCCCGCCAAGATGTTCAGTGCGAACAAGACCACCTCTTGGAACAGAAAGGTCTGCGACATCATTCATTCATCGGACAATTATCAAGCGCTTACTGTGTACCTGGGGAAAACAGCACTGAACAGAGTACATGAGGTGCTTACATGGAGGTTAGGGGAGAGACAGAAAACAATCACCATATGTACTAGTTTGGGTAATGATGAGTGTTAGAAGAATGAAGCAACATTAAAGGAGTGAGGGGCCGGGTGGGGTATGGGGGAGGCTAATGTAATTTGAAATAGACGAGTCAGAGAAGTCCTCCCTGACATTCCAGCAATGACTTGAAGGAAGTCAGGGAGCAAGCCATGTGGATAATGAAGTCTAGATTGGGTTGAAAACCAGTTTTCTGCAGCTACAATGTGTGCTCTTAATTGAATTAGTTTATTTATTATTAAAGTTAGTCCTCCTTATAAGTCCAATGTAAAAAAGGTCAAATGAAATGGGTTGCCTTTCGTGTCACCTCCATGATCTTCAGACTCAAGCATGAGACATTCATTCCCTGAGAAGCGAACAGTGAAGCTCGTTGCAGGTATCAAACTGCTTTCCAGTACGTTTGCTAAACTCTCTACTGTCATAGCGAAAATTATGTCAGTTTCATTTGCCCTTTAAAGAGATGATCTTTATAGATAATATACTTCTCTACTTAAAGCCTAAATCTATTTCTTTTAAATAAACTAGATAAAAAGAATGCTGCACTGGGAAAAGTATAGACAAGGCTGGAGAACTAGAAAATGCCAAGGGCTTCGGACATCTGAGCTACATGGACTCTTCTCAGCCACCTCTGGGAGCTCTGGATAAGTTACACCTCCATCTGGGGTGCTGTGCCCCTCCTGCTAGGTGAAGATAACAGGGTCTTCTGGCCCCTCCCAAGCTAATTCTGATGATTAGTGACGAGGCATAAAAGATGCCAGACCGCACATCATCACCAGTTGGGAGGGGTTATATTTATATCTGACCTTCAGAAAGAAGGAGCTAGCAAAACATGATTTATTGAATGTATCAACATAACATTTTAAAATATGAATTAGCACCTTTTCATCCATTTTATTCACAGCCCGTATTTTCATTTTTACTTTTTAAAAACCCAGTCAAAATTCATTTATAAAACCTCCCGGTGCCCATATACTCAGAGGCTATAAATGGAAATAGAACTTCACTATTTTTCCCAACAGAGAGTATCATTTGTTATTTCTAATCTATGGCTTATTTCTTACAAACATCAAATATAACAGCTTTCCAAATGAGTAAATTTTTATGTTCTTATGAAATGAAAGAAGATAAAGTGTTTTATAATGGCCCTTTTCAAAACTGATTAGAAAATGGCCCTTAACCTAGAAATTGTGAATTATAAATATGGGTTTACTAAGAAAACCAGAAAGGCCCTTGAAAGGTTAAAGAAATTTATAAAAACATATGAGATTTATATATATGTATACATTCATTTTTGTATGTATTCGTATTGTATGAATGCATTTTTTTTTTTCTGGCTTATATATAACAAAATTATATACTGCTTCCCTTAGCAAGCAGAGGGCCAAAGGCACAGTCTCTAGGCCAACACAGATAAGTGTCACCCCCACCTCGCAGAAGAGGGTTTGTCTGAGCCGGAGTGACATAATTAGTGAGGAAAGCACTCTCCTGTCACAGGCAGTACTCTGAGTTCAGCCTGTGGTCCTAAATAAAATGAATTTGTTGGTTTCAGCTCAATGCTTCAGGGAAGTGGGGATCGCGGAATTCATTATTTGCCATGATTGGCACCTCGGAGCTATACAAACTAAATTTAGATTACTCAATTCTGTTTCCTTAATCAGAAAAACAAGGCAAGTGGGGGTGGTGTTCAATGCAAGAGAAACAGTGGCTATGTGGGGGCAAATAGTGATTACTCAGAGAAATCGGATCGTCCCCACAATTGTTTTACAGCCAAGAAGCCACCAACTCCAGGCCAGTGCGACCCGCATTGACTTTCCCTCTTAACCCTGCAGGGCCTTAAGCCCTCTAGTGGTGGTGGGCTGACTGGTCCATTTGCCCATATTTACTGAGAGTCTATGAGGAAAGCAATGCGAAGGCTAAAAAAGTGAAAAACTGGACTCTCAAGTAGCTTGTTCACTTATTGAAACAGATACAGATTGTATGGAGAGCTTCCCAATGTCAGGTACATGGTAGGCACTGGGCAGGCAGCCATGAATGGGACAGTCTCTGCTTTCATGGAATCTACATTCTAGAAGGCAATGCAGACAATAAACGAAAGATACACGACAGAATGTCAAGTATAGCTAGGGACCACAAAGAAAAAAAAGCAGCAAAGGAATGCAGGCAGGAACTGCTTGTTTCGGTGCTGGGCATGGACTCTCTGCAAAGGTGGCATTTGGGCAGGGACCTGTGGGGAGTGAGAGAGGCTTCTTGCAGAAGGACTTTGCAAGCAGAATGGTCCGGAGCAGCAAGGGCTGGAACATATTTGAGGCTCGTATTATTTTCCTGGGGCTGCTGGAACAACGCACCACAACACAGGTGGCTTAAAACAATGGAAATTTGTCTTCCAGTTCTGAAGGATGGAAGTCCCAAATCAAGGCATCAACAGAGCCATGCTCCCTCTGAAATCTGTAGGGGAGAATCCTTCCCTGTCTCTTCCTAGCTTCTCCTTGGCATGCAGCTACATCACTCTGATCTCTGCCCTCATCATCACTTGGAATTCTTGTGTGTCTGTCTTTGCACGACCAGCTTTCCCTCTTATAAGGATACCAGTCATATTGGATGAAAATTGACCTCATCTTAACTTGATTACGTCTGTGAAGACTCTATTTCCAATGAGGTCATGTTTACAAGTATCAGAGGTGAGAATTTCAACATATCTTTTGGGGACACACAATTCAACCCATAACAAAGCTTTTGAGGAATAGCGAAGAGACAATGTATCTTGAGTAGCATGTGTGGGGATAAGTAGGAAAAAATTTCAGCCGATTAATGCAGGACTTTGTAGATGATTAAAGACTTGTGTCTATCAGGTGACCACCTTCTAGCAGTGATCTGGGTTCACGTTTCAGAAGGCTCCCGCTCCAGTATTGACACGTACTGCATGGCTCAATGCATTCATTTCAAGGGTTGTGACTTTTTTGAGTATATATTGGGCAAAAATGTTTTTTTCCTGAGTGTTACCTATTCCCTGCTGGTGGAAGGGTCCCTACAGAGCCTTTCTTGGTGCCTCTGCCAAGATCCAGATCTTTCACCAGTCCTAGACCAGGTTTGTGTGGTTTCTTGGCTGTGGTCCTGCTCCTTGCAGGTGTGTACATTCAAACTGGGGAGCTGACTCTTCCCAGCAAGCTTTCACTCCCTAACCCCAGCCCTGCGCAGACAGCAGGGTTCTTTGTCCTCTGGTCTACAGGGCCAGCTTTCTAGATATCTTTTCATAGAAGGGCCAGCCCTCCAAGGCCAGGCTTCATGCAGGCCCTTGCTCCACCTTTCTGTCTGGGCGTAGGCATTCTGGGAGCTGGGGACATGTGTTCACTTTGTGAAAATTCATGGAGTTGCATGTTTATGATGTATGCTCTCTTCTGTATGAACATGATACTTTAATAAAACCTTTTTTTTTTTTTTTTTTTAACACCTACAGCACCCAGTCTTCCTAGGTGGTCTCCAATCCAAGTACTAACCAGGCCTGACCCTGCTTAGCTTCCAAGATCAGGGGGGATCAGGTGTGTTCGGGGTGGTGTGGCCATAGACTGAAAACTTTTCTTTAAAAAAAACAGCCTGTGGTGCCTTTATGTGGGTTCAGTTCTCCCTGTAATCTGTATCCCTATCCTAACCCATCCCTAGAGAGGTTTTCAGACCCTCCATACTTCCCCTCCTCCAATTCTAACATCTAGAGATGTTTCACACTTAGCTAAGATTTGGGGGCCAGGAAGCATTATTATAGTTATTCAGGAAATTTACCTGTTTAGGGTCAGGAGCAAGAGGGGAGCAGAAGATTCCCTGATAAAAGCGAGTGATGATTTCAGGCTGAGTGGATGAAGGAATGCTTTGTCATCAAGGTGGTCTTTGGACTTAACAGGAGTAGGCTTGGAATATACTAGACGTGGGGGGGGGACACAATGGAGGCAGAAGAGCACAGGATAACTAACGGCACGCAAGGCATTCACTTGGCCACCACAGAGGACATGCAAAGGATTCAGAAAGAAGCCTGAATGTGCTAAGGACTTGGACTTTGTAGGCTAATGGGAGTCACCAATAGTCATGATAGTGACTGAGAAGAGAAGCCTGTTGGGGTTGTGCTGAGAAAAATAACTGAGCAAGTAGGGTGCAAACTGTAGCATGCAAGGGAGGCAAGCAGGGTGAGCAAATAGGAGACAGGGGCCACAGTTCTCCTGAGAAGTATTGAAGAGAGTGGCCATGGGAAGCAGCAGGTGGTTAATGGCACATTGGTGCTCAGAGAAGGGTGAAATCAGGCAGCGCCAAGGTTTCCAGCCCTGGCAAGGCCAAAAAAGAGAAACACATTAGTCAGCATAACAGCTGGTTTGAGGCAAAGACGAGTGTGCTTTTTCACTGTTTTCATATTGTTGTTTTTACCTGTTTTATGTTATAGGAAGGACCAACAGGTATAGCTATCCAACAGGAAATTTTAGTGGTCACCTATGTAGAAACAAGGATTGAAATTAACCATTCATTAATCGTATTTTTATGAAACAATTTCCAGAGGATTCATCACTCTCCTTGCTAATAGCTAATAATTGAACTTTTTCCCCCTTTCACTTATGTCTACTTTCTTTGGATTTGTCTTCAAATACAAAGTAAAAACCTTTGGGTAAAAACAGGGACTCTAAAACATGGATGTAATTTCGCTCCCTCCCTCAAACCCCAGTAAAGTGTCAATAGAGGTTTTATTGGTGGTGGTGTTTTGAAGTACAAATCTAAAAGGATAAGGAAAAAAAGAAAAGGGAACCATAGCAACATAATTTTGGAATCTGGGAGATGGATAAATGGTTAATAATTCAGCAGACCCAAGAAAACTGTATTCCAAGCTGACCTTCCTAAGCCAAGAACCATCCAGATTTACATGACAGAATCCCAACGTGGTTCAGGATTGGCAGCACCACATACGTCTGGAAGTGGAGATGAAAGAGGAGAGATGCTACAATGAGAGATTGAAAGTTTGTTGAAGAGGTCAGACTGCCTAGATTCCCCCACTGCAGCAGGCGACTGTCCCCGCCCACCCCGCAGCCGACTGGAGGTCTGATTCCTGGAGAAGCAACAGAGGGCTCTGGACGACATACCAGGCAGGTTAGAGCAGAAGACCACTGGCAAGAACGGAGTTCGAGGAACCAGACTTACTGACAGTGCAGAGACCCACAGTAGATGGGAAGTCTGGAATCCGACCAGTCTATGAGGAAAGACCTAAGGATGCTGACATCAGGGATGCTCTTGCTAAATGGCCCAGGCAGCTCAACCAACACGAGGCACACATCTCCTACCCACACACTTTGAGCACTTTTATCTTCTATTTGCAATTCTCAGCAGATAACCAAGCACCATGCCAAGGAAAGCCTCTAACAGGGAAGACAGAGACTCAAACAAACAGAAAAAAACAGCGTGGAGGAAACTGGGACGATGTGGCCAGGAATGGCTGCAGGACATTAAAGAAGAGAGAAAATTAACACCTAAGTCATTTGAATTGCTACAGTATTAGCCTCCCATCTGTCCCTAAAACTTTGAGCAGGTCTGCCACACAAGTACCAAAGACGAAGGGATGTTTGGTGTGAGTGTCAACTTTAAGAACCACATCAGGAACAGGTTTCATGGGGCAAAGAATATCAGCCTAGCGAGGGGAGAGTGCCACAAAAGCAGGGCTCAGAAGCAGGGTGTCCATGAGCTGGACACTGGGCAGGGACATGGGATGGGGTCGTGATGCCTGGATTACAGCAACAACTACACAGTGAAGGAATTAAAGCCCTGTGGGGGACGTCTGCTGCTCATCGTGAAGTTTCTCGGCCTGATGTCACCACAACCTTGACTTCCTTATCCCCACCTAATTCCACTGCTCTCCTTCAGTATTTAAAACTCTCAACTCATTTACACAATTAAAACTCAGGCTGATTGAGTCTAACCTCTTCACCTAAATTCTGATCATATAAATTGCCTACTTGAACGCAATTAGAGCACGTTCACACTCTTAAAGTGTTTTTTAAGATACAGGCTAAATTTCCATCTGTCATTTCATTTAATTGCAAAATAAGATATGTGTTCAAAAATAACACAAAAAGATTATAAAAAAATGCGACTAGGACCCACATCTAATTTTTAAAAATCATTCCCGTGTAATTTTAGTAATGACTACCAAATTTAGTAATATCTAATTTCATATCATGAAAAATATACATATACACATCATGAAATATAAAAATATAAAAAAATGCATAAGGCATGAAATAATATGAAATAGAGATGTTCAGCTTAAAAAATTTAAGCCAGCAAAGAGCTTTTACGTGTCTATTTATTGACTGGTGGGAATACATCACATTGAGAATACATGACATGCATTTTTGGGGAGAAATTAACCAAATCTGAAATGAAGCCATTCAATACACCTGCTAAGAGTTAATAAGGTAGCACAGATCAGATGTGAGGGCATGGTGGGGACGACTCAGTCACTTACAGTTATCATTAAGATTCTAGCTGTAAATTCTTTTGGAACTTATTTATTCTTAATTATTTAGAAACTACTAGGAAAGAGGGAAGATCAACCTACCTCTTTAGCTAAAAGTAATACTAAGAAGAATGCTGTTCATTGAAGCACTGAAAAAAAATTTTGCTCTTATTTCAAATTGTTAAGGCAATTCCATTTTTACAAATTCTTCCATATATATTTGTATGCCTCAGAATTATAAGCAGCTATACAGATTTAGAAAAAATAACTGATACAAGAGACTATTCATTTAATTCAAGTATCTACTGTTGAATTATACTCTAATACAGATTTTTACACCATATTATCAATTTTTCCCCAAGATGTTTAACTCATTGATATAATAAAATGATATAAAGAATTTAAGTTACACTTAAAAGTACAGAAAGATAAACTGGAATGTCTTAGACCATAATTAAAAACTGTTTAATTATATATATGGCATATATGAGGCAAAGATCATAACCTATTAGTAGACAAAATGCTGAAATGCATTCATAATTGCAGAGTTACATACCACGTCTTTATCCCAACTTTTGTAATGGATATTTTTTTCTTAAAATGACAATATCGATGTCAGTTGATGTTCAAGTGATCTGGATTGCTTTTTGTGATAGCAGGAATAGAAAACAAAAAGAGAAAACAGAACCAGATATATTCCAATGGAATAAAAATGGGAAGATCTTGGCTTTTGTTCTTTTTAAAGAGGCAGTCTGTTGTTCTCACAAACTGTATTCCTTCCTTCGTGCTTCAGGAGGACTCGGTTATGGCTTGCAGCGCTGGACAAAGCGAGGGTACAGGCATACGTCTCGGATGTGATACCTATTCAGAATCCAGGTTAGGAATCGTTCTAAGCCCAAGCCATATCCTCCATGAGGACATGTGCCATATTTCCTCTGTTTAAAAAGGAGAGAAGAATGCTTAGCTTACAACTTTGTTTAAAAAGTTGAAATTTTCTACTGTGAAATGAGTTAGCTTGTTACGATTAAGATTCAACCCTTAATCTATATGCCACTGTGGACTATGTGTGAAGAAATAATTTGGTATGAAAAATAAACCAGGGATTAAATGCCACCATGGAAGAAGAGATTTCAAACTTTTAAAATAAGTCAATGTCTCTCTTAGTCAGAGGAAAGTGAAAAATACCACTAGATGTTGGTAGGTTCGAATGACAAATTTTTAAAAATTCAGCAGCAATGAGCAAGCAAGCCAGCAGTTAAACAGGTTTTCAAATAAGTTAACATATATTAGAAAAAATAAAAATAGCAATATTCGCGTGCCATATTATTATAACCACAAAACTGAATATGGTTCTTCGAATGCCAAAGTACCACCCTGAATTCTCTTCTTTTAAAAATTTCAGTTTATATAGAACTATTACAACGAAAATATTTTAGAGTATTAAAAATTTTTACCTGATCTGTGTACCAGTAATAGGGAGTGGGATCGATTCCTTCTCTTTTATAACCTGCCAGCATTTCTTCACTATCCCAGATACGCATTGAGCCTCCCACAATCTCACCAACATTGGGCATCAACACGTCAACCTTTACAGACAAGTGAATAAAATGCAGTTACTACCAGGCTGTCAGACAAGACACTACTCTAGAGTTTAAATGAAAATCATAATTAAGCTCCTATAGCTAAAAGGGCACTATGATCATGCAAAATTCAAATATTCAAATTCTATAATTTAACAAGGTCTGTTAAACCCAATCAGAGGACCAAAAAAAAAAAACTTCTCAAAATAGTCATTCTGGATTTATGAGATATTTGTCATGAGCTGTATCTCTTTTCAATGATAGTCCCCACCCCTTTAAAAGCAAAATTACTAATACTATTTGAGTCACAAACTGACAGATTCAGTAAGGCGGGAATCCTCCGGACATCGCTGCATATAGAAGGACTTGATCTCTACAGGAAATCGACACAGCAAGATTGGCTCATTAATGGTGTCCGTCATCAGTCTCTCAGGAGCTTCTGGGATATCCTGAGGTTAAATGAGACTTCATTAACATTTACAGTTCGAGATGCAACAAGACAGAAGCAGCTCTTTCACCCAACAGCAGCCCTTCACCTTATTAATGCAATACAGGAGAGCCTACGCACCCACCCAAAACCCATATACATGGGTATAAGGGACAATTTCTTCAAAGAAGAATTAATACATTTATTTAAATGTATTAAAAAATTTACACAGTTGTTAAATAAACTGTAAATAGACCTGCCTCCTTCCACAGTATATCTCAAGTGCCATGCTGCTTGAGGAATGAAAACGAAAAATAACCAGATGAAAACCACCCGAGCCATTATCACTGAGACTAGATGCTGCTCTGTTACTTTTTTCAGTGGCTAGTTTTAACTAGCTCTGAAGCAACTGCGGTCCACTTAGTACCAAAAGGCACAAGATAAGCAGTGAAAGCTCCAGAACACAGTGCATGCTATTAATAACACCAATCTTTAAACTTGCCTGTTATCTGCATTTCTATTACAATAAATCTATATGCCTTTGATGGTAGTAAGATAGTCATAAGATAAATAACCTATGTGAGATTTCAAGTGCAACCACATCTGGAACAGTTAGCCAAGAAATGTTAGATGATGCTGAATCAAGTTAATGTTTTTCTCTCAGAACACCCTTCAATAAACCACATATAAACTCTAGTTAAAGCTGTAAACTCTTGTCCCAGTAAAAACTGAGAGAACTGGACAAGATTCACTGATTTGTTGAATGCAAGAACTGACGTGGAGCTTGGGCAGTCACCTGGCACAGCTGCTTTCAAGTTCTAGTCCCTAGAGCCCTCCACCCGCTAAAGTAGAGAGGAAGTGGGAGGCAAGTGGGAGAACTCTGGTCTCAGCTCTTTGCTGCTTCACATACTAGAGTTCTGCATAAAATTTAATTAGGGGAAAGGGGTCTTACTGTACATTCCAAAAAGCCTAAAGACTGTCAGTCTACTCTAGCGTCCTCATGTGTATGGATGTGGAGTAAAGGCTGATATGCACCGAGGGCTTCTTGCACCATGGACCCTGCTAGGCATTTGGCTGATTGAGTCATCACGCCTCCAAGGCAGAGGAAAGATAAGAAACCAGAAAGCAGGGTCACTGGCCTTCAGTAATATAGCAGTAAGGACAGCAGTGGCAGCTAATCCCCCCTGGAAAGCCTTCATACTCCAAAGTTTGTGTTCTTTCCACTCAATCGCACCACTTTGCAGAATATTAAATAATAACAGTTCTCAATACAAATTTTATTAAACATTACCAACTGAATTCATTAAACGATAAGTGTAATTTATATAGACCTACTATACTGTTTGTCTTTCTATAAATTCCTTCTTAAAACAAAACAAAACTCTATCTAGCAGTAGTTACATTTCATATGTAAAGCAGTTAGATTTGCAAATACTGTGTAAGGAATGGTTAAATGCACAGGGATGAGGGTTTAGAAGAATGTTAATAATCTATACCCCCAATTCAGGTTAGGAGGGTGTCCCCATGCAAAACGGATTCATGCTGGGGCACCACACCACCTTCCCCATCAAGGCTTTCTTTCTTGGTTTTGCATTTTAACCAATGGCAACTTTTTTCTTTGAATCTCTTCCATGAGCAGGAGTTTTAATTCATTGTTTTGGAGGGAGAAATCCTTTTTGAATGAGCCAGATACTTTCTCCAGATAAACAAAACAAATGTATACACACACCAACATTTTGCATGTAACGTTACAGTTCACAAATTTCTGAAGCATCCTGCCAGCCCAGAGAATTATAACTAGAGCTTGTGATTGATCATGGAACAAGAGGAAAGAGGCAAAGGATGAGATGTGAAGGCTAAGAACTTGCTAATGTTTACTGAACACTACAGAAAGGCTTACTCTATACATATTAACTCAATGAATCCTTGGCCAATCTCAGGCAGTTGTTCTTACCATTTATCTGATAAGCAGATGCCTCCTACATCAGTTAATTAAGCAGAAGTAGCAATCCACGTAAGCACCATGCTGTCTTTGAAACAATGATTAGAACAGAATACATACCTCTCCAAATTCATAGAAAGTTCCATCTTCTTTCTTTATATTGTTTTCTTTTAGCCACACAATAGCATCTGAATAGTTCATCCGTTTGAAAGGCCGTTTGGGGGGCTTGAAGTTCTATGGTCAAAAGGAAATATACAGTGTCTATAAAGAAACCATTAACACTAAAATTTCCATTTTAAGAAAAACGATTTAGCATTATTGTAAAATATTATTATTGTAAAAAATACAGATATCTCTATAAATGGAAAACATGAACTTTCTCTTATGTAAGTTAAAATATTATGAAATTATTGGCAATGTTTGGTATCAAATTTTAGTCTTCAAAATATTAGTTCAGAAATGAGTGAAGGTGGTCAAAAGGTAAAAACTTCCAGTTATAAAATAAATGAGTCCTGGGGATGTAATGCAGTTACTAATACTGTGTTGTAAATCTGAAAGTTGCTAAGAGAGATCTTAAAAGGTCGCATCATAAGGGAAAAAAACTGTAACTGTGTGGTGATGGATGTTAACTAGACTTATTGTGGTGATCATTTTGTAAGTATACATATATCAAATCATTATTCTGCAAGTACACATATATATTAAATCATTATGTTGCACACCTGCAACTAATGTTACATATTAACTCTATTTCAAAAAGTATGTATTAGTCATTGAAATTTCAAAGTTCACCAAGCCATCAAATCTACAAAAACTGAGGATAAAGACTTCATTGCCTTCCAAGAAGAAATCATCATTTGCATTCTCACAGGACACTAGACCTACCGGGTTGAGGTCATACACTATGCTTGCTGCAGGCGATTTCAAGACTCTGTCTACCACGTCACAAACCAAGTCCTCCAATCGGTTTAGGAGGTCCTCAAAGGTCAGGAAAGGGCACTCAGCTTCCACATGCGTGTATCTGAAGAACAAGAGACTAGCTCAGAGCTGCTCTTCATTTCTACAGTTTCTCTCAAGCAAAGATTTTAACACTGGGCAACTGTCCAGAAAGGTAAAATTCCAGCCTTGCTAACCTACTCCCAACTCTGCAATTAGTTTTAGACCGCCCACCCATCTTTTGCCCTCAAATAGTAAATTCTTGTTTATTCCTTAACATATAAAGGATCGAGGCAAATGAAAGACTAGACTAGATCTTAGCTACCTATGGCCTAAGAGGCAACACTTCTTACATGGTTTCCATTAATTTATTCAACTTCCTTTCATATATTTTCTTAATATATTAACATTTTTACATAGACATCCTTTGTCTACATAAGGATTGCTCTTCTAAACATATTTTGTTAAAAAAATTTTTTTAAATAAAAAGACAATTCCATACTCGGCCAGGTGCCTTCGTGTCCTGGATTGTTCTGCCCTGTACGACTGTGCAATACAAAAGACATCTCCCAGAGCTGGAATGCAGGTCTCCAGGTACAACTGAGAGGACTGAGTCAAAAATGCCTCTTCCCCAAAATAGTCAAGCTTGAAGAGTGTAGCGCCGCCTTCCACTTGTGTCTGCACTAATGTTGGAGGAGTAACCTGTTCAAATGGAAGGAAGGAGTAAATAAATAAAGGCCTATTGTGAGCACCTCTATTCAAGTTTAAAAATGGCGAAAGGTATTGTTTGCAAGATGATGAATGCACACTCACTTCACAGTACCCCCTATCGAAGAAATGATCTCTAAAGCACCTGGTGACCATGGAACGTGCTTTCATGATTTTGGACATGTTCTCTCCTCGGATCATCATGTGTCTGTTGTTGAGCTGGACGTCAACGTCGGACTCCTCATTGATCAGGTTATCAGCTCCTCCAGCTGGGGCTAACCCGATCAGTTCCCAGAAGTCACAACTCAGCTCATGGCCCCCGGGAGCCTACATTTTAAAAAAGGGAGTGGGAGAAAGAAAAAAAAAAGGGAGAAGACAAAAATTTTACAGTGTTAAAGATTTTAGTTTATGTCAAAAGTTTTGGTAAGCTGCTATTTCTAAGAACTTCATTATTATTAGCCTACCCTTCTAAAAAACAAGACCCAATAATTTAATTTCATATTGACATACTTGGTATTTTGGTATATCTTTTCAGCCTTGGCCCAATAATTTAAAATAACTTAATATCCACATTGAAAAACTCCTTAAATGCAAAAGTTTAACTCAAAGCTATTCCTCTGGGAGACTTTCTTTCGACTTTATTTCTAGTCTATTAGGTAGACTCTAGGGGCTCCCTCTGGTGGTTAACATGTCACATCTGTTTGTTTTCTTTCCCAGCCAACAAATATGAACAAAAATTACCAACAAGTAATTCTTAACTGGTATAGGTTTGGCTTTGGAACAAATAGCTTTCTGAATATCAGAGTTTTATTTAACTTCTTTAAAAGAGGCTTTCAAATTCTATTCAGAAAGTTTCAGATTTAAATTACTGATCTTTCCTGAAATTCTTTGGGTAGATTGTTAAGTTTTTCTACCTAGCTGAAAAATTATTCACATACACACAGCACAGTGGCTACATTATGGCCCATGACGATTATTTATGAATTCTATAAGGTTGGAAATCCCTAAGTTTGTTACATCTTATGAGCTGTACAGTGTTCATATTTCACTGGAAAATGAAAAGGCATACTAAATTAAGCAAGTGCACTGTACTTGTGTTTTATAAGCCAAATACCAAAAGTACAAATAAAGATATTGGAAAACAAACAAACTAATCTGCAAATACCTATTCAGCCAGTAAGGAACTCAATTCACTCACCTGCTTGCCCTTTGGAGTAAGATTTAGTATTCCATACACTGCAACACTACTCTCAGTGGACAAGACTACGCCACTGTAACACTGACACTGAAGAAAGATCAAGTTCAAATTTAGTTATTCATATTTTACATTAAAATAGTCTAATATACATAAGCAAAGGGGATTATTTACAACCAAATTTTCTGCTCCAAAACTAGTAAAAGAAGAAGATGGCCATCAATCTTTAATATTAATAAAGAACAGCTACTTCTATGAAAGATTTATCTATAAATACATATAAATGTAAATATGTACTTTACATACATACATGGGCATAAATGACACTTAAAAGTATTTAAAAAGCTCATTTTTCATTTTAAAATTCAGACTGTTAAAATAATACACAGAGTCCTTCTAAGCTATGATCACCAATACTTGCTAAAATCATTAGCAAAAAAGTGATGGAGAACTTTATAATGAAGGGATTGCGCTATCAACACCCAAACCCATAATTAATAAAACAAAAACAATCGGATATTATGTGTTTCATGACAATGCAATTGGAAGAACACAGTTTTGCCCGTGCAATAGTCGTGTACCACCCTCTTCCAAAAGAACCTGAATCTGATTAGACCTAAATCCAGCTTATGAAAAATAAAGAAGGTAAAGGAATATGTTAAATTACACCGAATAAAGAATGGCAGAAATTCCACAGGACAAACAACCAGGTTTTTTCCAACAAATAAATTTTTCCCATAATAACAGCTGAAAATATGTATACAGATCCTAAAATTCCCAAAATTAACGATCAAGGAACCTACTGAAAAAAATCGAATTTTCAGTTACGAATAAGAGAAAATATTTACCAAATCATCTGACAAGACACACTGAAGATACCCTGTACCATCTCGCAACACCAGAAACATTAAATTCTTTCCTAAAAATGAGAAAGAGAAATTTAGCTGGACTGTTCTCAAGGCATTTAAAAGTACTTTCTCATAATTCAATCTCATATAAAGGAAACTCCAAGGTCAAACATTGACAGTTCGAATCTCCCACGTGGCCCCCTTCCCCTGAAGCACCCACTGGTAATGGCACTGCTCAGTATTTGTAAAGCATTTTATATTCTTCATTGTTCTTTCAAATCCGATGTGATCTGCATGATCCACATGATGATGGGAAAGCAAGAGAGTAAGTAATGAGATGAGGATTAGTCTTATTAACCACTGAATCCCTTGCCATGCTTAGTGTGGTACTGTGCGCTCAGCGGGAGGTACATAAATACTGTCATACAGAATCACTTTTTCTTACTTATGTCCCACTTCTTTTTTACAAGGACAAGGGATTTGATAAACACTTACAATAAAACATGTGTAATAAAGTAACGAAAAGAGAAAGAGAAAGCAAAATATCAAGACCTGGGGAGAAGAAGAATGTAAATATACTAATTATAAATGTTAACACTACTGCCAAAAATTAGTTTCAGGTTTGGCTCTCAACTTTCTGTAATACGTCCCCTGCTTTTCATTAAATAATTAAATTCAATTAAACAAATATTTACTGGATACCTCTTAATCACTAATTGCTTACAGTTAAATAGCATTTAAATAATTTAAAGATTTTTAAGTCATGTTGAATAAGAACAAATTTAGGATACTGATCACTATTTCCTTTAAAAAGCTAGCATCCAAAATCCACGATACCTCTGAGTAAATGTTTTTATGTTCTTCTTCATCTAAAACCAGGAATATTTAAAAATAAAAAAGAGAAAAGGAAAGCCATGCCTTTTACCTTGCCTACGCAGCCTGTGGACCCAGCCAAACACCTTTACTCTTTGGCCTCTATATCCTTCTAATGCGTGAATCTTCACCTGTCAAGTTAAAATAAATAACATATGAACAATCGTGCCATTTATCACATATCAACTTCAGTAATATCAGATGAATGGCAGTAAAGTGGTAAAAAGTCACAAATTGTGGAAAACTGTAGCTAATTACTCCACTGCAGGTCAGAACCAAAAAAATATCACCATACTGGAGTGGTTAAAAAAATAAAAACAAAGTCTTCTTTCTCTTAGTATGAAACCAACAATGAGAAAGACACAGAACTTCAGAGACCACTATAGAAAATCAGTGAATAAATGAATTCACAATAGCAATGACTCAAGTCCACACAGACCCTTAGCCTTGACCTCACAGTCCCTCCCCCGCACTCTGGGAGGTGGAAATTAACAAAGGCTAGCTAGCTTTTTGTTTGGGGTATGTAGGAGGGGGGAGATGAGTGGAGAAAGGGGATGGAGAATACAACCTAGAAACAGCTTACTCACTAAGGAAACAGAAAAAAATATGACAATTCATCAGCAATAAGAACTGTTTGAAACCTAAGCATGCCCATTCACAGTCCAATATTCTGTCCTAAAAAAATATAGAAGAAATCCAATTTCATAAAATCACAAACATTTTATGCATTTTAAAATATCATAGATTTCCACCTTTTATTTCATGGTGAGGAAACGGACACTTTGGGAGGGTAAAAACACTCGACCAACACCACACAGCACAGCCAGGCTGGATGGATCCCAGACCTGCCAGTTTTTGATCAGGACAGAATTCATTCGACACACAATTATTAAACTTTATAATAAAATAAACCCCACAAAAACTATCAGCCTCAAAACTCTAAAACATTATTTCTCTCTATCCCTTCTAAATGAAAAGGAAAGACAGACAAATCAAAGGAACAAACCTCACAGCAGTCCCCTCAGACACAGAAATAACAGTCTGATGTAGCAAGTCCACAACATTCACAACAATACCTGTCATACTTACGCATTTTGGCTCTGGAAGACTTGGATCGCTTTGAATAGTAATCTTCTTCGCTTCTTCCAGGTTCTTTTCTCTTCTCAAGTTGTCTTTTGCCTAATTTTAAAGACAAAGCAATTTGTTAAGGTGGTTTCTAGTGTTCTAATTCCCAAAAAATGTTCACAGTGGCAAATTCGTTGCTCACCTCTTTTTTTTCCCGGGATTCACTCTTCATTTGTTCCCTATGCCACATCTTTTTAATGTTCTTCATCTGTGATTTAGAAATAACATCCCACCTCTAGAGAGAAAAACAGATATTTGATATTTTCAAGACCTCTATGTTCTGATGAAAATTTATTCAGAAAATATAATTCTGTAAAGGTTGTGGCTCACCCTACCTCATTTTCTTTTTGTGAATCTACGTAAATGGTAGGAAATGGTTCTTTTCCTACTGTCATCAAAGCCTTGGGTGAAGAGGGAGAAAAAGAAAATGTCTTTAACATTGTACAATATTTGAAATCAGAATAACACTTTCATTCATTATAGGGCAACTTCAACTATCTAGAACATAATCAAGAGCCAAACAGAAAGCATAAAGACCCCAAAAGTCAAAAGTAGAAGTAGCAAGAATGGCTGGTTGAAGTATTAAGAACATTTTGTTTAAAGCAGAAGCCCTCAGGTCCTTTTGCAAACAATTCTAGGAAGTTACGTTACACAGTATACAGTTTCCCAGTACAAGCAGACTAGAAGCAACCAATTTTAAGTAGCAGTAGGGACCAGATAGAGGTATGCTGACAACAGAGGAGAAAGACAATAGCACAAACCAATTGCAGATCACATCTAAATGGTTAATCTTTGCTAAGAAACAGGGAAGTAAGTTATTTCTGAAACTCTTTCAGCAAAATAATGGTTAAGAACACAAAAGACTAAGCTTCATTTAATTTGAAAAATAATCACCTGAATAATACCTTTTTTCACTAATACTAAGACACGTTAGGCATTGTTGTCATTATTATTTTACAGTTTGGTTTCTTAAAAAATAGGTAGTTAAAGGTATGTAAAAGGTAGATGTTTTCTTAACTGCTTCAAATATCCCTTTAATTTTTCTCCCAAGTTATTAAGTCAACCAAGAAATGTAAGGAATTACTACCTTCAGTCTCAAGGTCTGAAGCTTACAAAAATGACCCACTTTAACCTGATAAATCTTTTTCATCTTGTTTTAACAATAGTTCCAAATCAATGATTGGTGCAGAGGAGGAGGAAACCTGGACCTTTTAAAAACATCAAAGACAGTTCATCTTTTTAAGAATTAGACTTTGCAGGATGTTTGCAAATCGTTAGGAATTTATATACTTCCTGATACTCTAATCAACCCTTTTATATCACTGAAATTGAAAGACCCAAACTGTAATTCCCCAAATCAGAATGGCACTTTTGCTGACAGTGACATTCTACAAACATTCACCTAATCAGTGTTGTGAGTATGCAGAGCCAAGTCATCCCAACAACCCAGAAATTAGAGAAAGATTTTCCTCTAAGAGTTCAAGAAGTTGGACCTACATATGATACATCAAAGCATAATCATAGAGTGTGGCCTAAAAGAGGAGACAGAATGCTCCCAGAACAGGAGCACTTGATAGTAACCTAAATAAATACCCCCCTGATCTGTAGTTGCCTTTCCAGATATGTCTGCTTAGAGAAAATAAATATGCTAAACTCATTCAAGGATTCTAGCCCCTGAGAAATAATAGTATATTAATAAATTAGTATCTGGCTTCAAGCTCCAGACTCATGAGTTACTGAGTATGTGTTCTGAGAAACAGGTCCATTCTTGGTGTAATGATATAAATTAGGTCTTTGAGTTTCAAGGCTCAGGATCACATCCGGATTTTAGTGGCAAATTCACTAAGAGGCCTCAGGAGTCAATCTGGAAGAAACCTGGGTATGAGCTCACTGTGCATGAGGGAAGCTGATTTTTATTTCTATTAAGAATTGCTAAACTGGCCATTTGACTCACTGGAAAGAAAAATGCCAAGAAGCAATGCTGCGCGATAAGGAAAAAAAGAAGACACCTTTTAAAAATGTTCAAATAAGTTTAGACAGATTATCTAATACTCTTAAAGCTACATAACTGTATACAATCCTACATGCCCTTTTCTGAAAATTCTCTTCAAAACCCAGTGCTTGAAACAAAATTATCAACAAGTCACGTTAATAATTGACATAAGTCATTAATAAATGCAAGTCATTAATAAATGTTCTCCTATGAGAAGAGACACTACCTTTAGACCTGTTTTAAAAGGTTTCTCCTTGGTTCCATCACCGGTGGCATCATTTCCCTCTCGGTCTGAGACATATAGCTCTGCTGTTTTACAAAATGAGAATAAGTTACTCATTTGGACAATAATTATCAATCATCTCATACTACGTTATCCATTCTTTATCTTTGTAAACTGAGCACTCATTGATTAGTAAAAAATAACACAGTACAAAAAAATCATATAATTATTTTCCCATGCCCCCCATTTCAATGACATTCATCTCATAACATATTAGTTACAAATTTAGCTTTTCAAAATGAACTTTCATCACTTTAATTTGTGATACTGCTTCCCTCTACTTGAGACCCCAGTAATAAAGAGGAGCTTTGAAGTTGGCCAGACCAGTCTGCAATCTTGGAATGTTATAACTTAAAAGCCAGGGTGACCCTGGAAAATTCTGTTAAACTCTTTGAGCTTATTTCTTCGCCTTAAAAAATGAAGAAAACAATACCAATCATGAAGGACTGCACTGAAGATGAAATACAATTACACAAACAAATCAGATATGCCAGTGCCAGTGCACAGATGTCAAATAAATACCAGTCCCCTCTGGCCTTTAAAAGAAACCAAAGCTCTGAGGTGAAACAAATCACAGAAGGCCTCACAGCTAAGTCTGAGCAGTGGCAACCAGGTCTCCATTTTTCCTTTTTCTATATACACTGTAAGGTCTCCCGGGAAATCTCAATATAAATGAGGATGTGTGAAAGAAAATTAGAACTCTAGTCCTTTCCTGACGATCACTCTGAAGAGCTTCATATATTGGGGTACCTTTGATGTCTGACGGTGCCTAAGTCTCAGCGGTATCACGGGATTTTTTGCAGTGGGGCGGGGCAGGGCCGGGAGCGGCCGCCATGCTGGCCCCGGGCACGCATGGCTGGAGGGAAGCCCGGGCCAGCCCAGCAAGTCCCGGCCCACGGGTCCGGGCCCCTACCGCCCGCGCGCCAGTCATTCGCACGTGAACAGGGATGGCGCGCCCACTCTGTGCCAGGCAATCAGTGCATGCTGGTAATCGGCCGGAATGAGGTTCCTGCTCCAGGCAGGGGCACCGCGCCACTTACACACTCCGGGGTCCCTGAGCCTCACTCACCGAGTACCATCGCTGCGGTCGCCCGGGTTACCTCCAAGGACATCGTCTACCAACACGCCGCAGCCTTGTCACCGAAACAAGGACCTGAGGAGTCCTTGACTAGAACGTTGCATCATCTAACGTCGTGAATAGGTCGCTCCAGTGAGTCACCGGAGCGTCGCGGCACTATTGGCTACGAAAGGTTAGGGGACATGGGCAAGTGTCGCCGCAGCCGCCCTCTTTGGGTGGGGCCGAGACAACTTCCGGTCCGGCGCCTCGGCCCGGGGCCTTCCGGGCTTCGGGCCTTCCGGGCTTCGGGCCTTCCGGGCTTCCGGCCTTCCGGGCTTCCGCGGCGCCTGTGACCCGGCACTCCCTGATGCTGGAGACGCGGTGGCGCTGCTACCCTCTCCCTTCCATCTCCACCCCCTACTTTCTCTACTGATCTTACAATTCTGCCCCTCGCTAGAAACTCCCGGGCTCTCTTGGAAACCAGACCAAGGATTTCGGTCCATATCCCCAGATGTTGGAACGCTTGTGGAATAACTGTCATTGTACCAGATCCCCAATATTTTTTTGTTGAGTCCACTTGGGTGTGGGTACTGGCCCTGAGAAATGCAGGAGCAGGCGTTTGCTGTTATAGAAAGAGAGAAAGAGAGAGAGAGAGAGAAAGAGAGAAAAGGGAGGAAGGGAGGAAGGAAAGAAGGGAAAGGGAAAGGGAAAAAGGGAAAGGGAAAAGTTAAGTTTAACATTGAGTTGGCCCATATGGAGGCCCGAAACTAGTACTCAAAATGCAGAGTTCCCCGATGGCTTGTAGGTACACCATGGATTAGGGGGTGTGCTAGGAGCTAATTGGTTGGACATAAGGGTAATGAGTCATTTTTTTCAGGTCTTGAGGAGAGTTCTGAGGTCTTGTCTTGCATCTCTCTGTCAGGTGTCATGGGAAAGTAGCCAGGGGGATATTCCACCTTAGGGCTCAGGAGCTGAAACATAACTTAGGTCAAGATGTCATCTTTAGCCTGCCAGAGGTCTGGTCCCTGTGACCATTAGGTCCAGGCTACTGTCTTTGCTGCCTGCGGGGTCGCTGATTATCCAGGGAAAAGGTCAGGTCTCAGAGGTGGAGGGGGTGGGCGGGGGATGATTTCTAGAGCTAGGATTTAAAACTAAATTTAATCAAAGTTATAGGGACCCACTGTTCTATTATCAATATATTGAGTGCCAGCAAAGAGGTGGGGTTGGGCCAGGCCAGGAACATAGTTAAGAACATAGCTCATATGCATTGCCCATTTTGGTGCTTTAACTTTCTAACTTCAATGAATGGATGTATTTTTGTATTTATGACTTGCACTGTGGTATATTTTTATTTAAAGTTAGAAGGATCCCTATTAGGAAGGTCATAATGATGTTGTGGAAAGAACTAGGGCTTCAAACGTGGTTGGAATTCTGGTCTGCCTTTAACTAACTGTGTGCCTTGGGATAAATTACCTAACCTGTCTGAGCTTCAATTTTCCTATTCATGAAGGAAGATATAAGTTCACTGCCCAACACCTAATAAGTACTAAATAAAGAGTAATTAACATTATCATTCTCAACTTAGTGGACTATTAGAGTTTGTCCTTGAGTCAAAGGAAAACATTTTTTTGTTCTGAAATAAATTCTAAAATAACTCTATATATAGGTTCAGAGTCTATCAAGAGTATCAACCAAATTCTTTTCTTCAATAATATTTCACCCAGTTTCATGGACTGTCTCTTTCCCTCTTTGATGAATGTTTTTTTGCTCACCCACATGTTTATTACCTATTGCTGCAAAGCATATTACCCCAAACCTTAGAAGCTTAAAACAACAAACATTTGTTGCCTCACAGTTTCTCAGAATCAGGAATTCAAGAGTGCCTTAGCTGGGGCTTCTGGCTCAGAGTCTCTCATGCATGGAGCTGTGGGAAGGGGCTGCAGTCATGAAGGCTTGATTAGGTGGGGATCTACTACAGTGCTCAGGTATGGCGGTTGCATAAGGCTTTGGTTCTCTTCCAGGTGGACCTCCCATAGGACTGCTAATGACAGATCAGCTGACTTCCCCCAAAGCAAGTGGTCATAGAAAGAGAGAGCCTGAGACTGTATTAGTTACCTACTATTGTATAATAAATTATTCCCAAACTTCAAGTAACATTTGTTATCTCACATTGTCCATGGACCAGGAATCTGGACAAGGCTTAGCTGGTGCCTCTGGCTCTGGGTTTGTTGAAAGGCTGCAATTAAGGTGTCAGTTGGGGTTGAAGTCATTGCAAATTAAGATCCTTAAATCTCACCTGGGGTAGATTCTTTTCCATGCTCACTCAAGTGGATGTTGACAGGATTCAGTTTCTTGTGGGCTGTTAGACAAGTCCCACTCAGTTCCTTGCTATGTGGGACCCTCCATAGGGCAGCTTGCTTCATCAGAGCAAGCAAGAGGGCAAGAGAGTATGCAATGAAAATGGAAGTCACAGTCTTTTGTAGCCAACTCTTAGAAATGATACCCCATCACTTTACCATATTCTAGTCATTAAAATCGAGTAACTTGGTCCAGCCAACACTCCCAAGAAAGTTTTTACATAAAGGTTTGCATATTAGGAAGCAAGGGTCACGGAAACCATCTTAATTGCC
>NW_011888843.1:4872093-4909541 GCF_000151845.1 Pteropus vampyrus | reverse complement strand
CATGAGTCTCTGTTTGTCTTGTTCCTTTGTTGCTTTTAGGTTTATAATGCACATATAAGTGATATCATGTGGTTTTCAACTTTTTCTGGCTTATTTCGCTTAGCATGATTATCTCGAGGTCCATCTATGTTGTTGCAAATGGCAGTATTTCATCTCTTTTTATGGCTGAGTAATATTCTATCGTATACATGTACCACAGCTCCTTTATCCAATCAACTATGGCAAAATACTTTGGTTGCTTCCATGTCTTGGCCACCGTGAATAATGCTGGTATGAACATCGGTGTGCAGATATCTTTTCAGACAGGAGTTTTCAAGTCTTTGGGGTAAATATCCAGTAGAGGGATTGCTGGATCATATGGTAAATCAATTCTTAGTTTTTTGAGGAACCTCCATACTGTTTTCCGTAGTGGCTGTGCCAATTCGCAGTCCCACCACCAGTGTATGAGGGTTCCTTTTCCTCTGCATCCTCTCCAGCATTTGTTATTACTTGTCCTATTGATGATAACTATTCTAACAGGTGTGAGATGGTATCTCATAGGGGTTTTGATTTACATTTCCCTAATAGCTAGTGATGTTGAGCATCTTTTCAAATATTTGTTGGCCATTTGTATGTCCTCTGTGGAGAAGTGTCTGTTAGGTCCTCTGCCCATTTTTTGATTGGATTGTTTGTTTTCTTTTTGTTGTTATTGAGTCATATTAGTTCTTTGTATATTTTGGATACTAGGCCCTTATCAGGGGTGTTGCTTGCAAATATATTTTTCCATTCTGACGGTTTTCTCTTTACCTTGTCGACGATTTCATTTGCTGAGCAGAAGCTTTTTAGTTCGATGTAGCCCCATTCATTTATTTTAGCTTATATTTCCCTTGCTTTTGAGATCAAATTCACAAAATCTTCTTTAAGTCCAAAGTCCTTGAGTTTAGTTCCTATGTTTTCTTCTATGCATTTTATTGAAGGAACATATTTTCATAGAAGGAAATGTGATGATGGTTTCATACCTATGGAATTCTCTGGTTTATCCATGGGCTTTATGTAAAATTATTGTTTAAAATAGTCACACATGCTCCCCTTTCTTATATGGGAGAAATATACTTCCCTGCTTCATTTATGTTAGGTTTGGCCATGTGGATTTTCTTTGATCATAGGGTATGTGATACAAGCAAAGATTTCAACTATGCTGGTAATTTGAGTTTGTTTTCTTGCTTCTGCCATCATCATGAGAAGAACATGCCCAAACTGGTCCACTGGTCCGAGGAAGGTAAGAATGTGTAGCTCGAAGCCACGCCCAACTGAACTCAGTCTATCCAGATCAACTGATCCTTAGATGCATTGAGAGAATAAATGATTGCTGTGTTGCCTCTGGGTTTTAGAGCATTGCGCTACACAGTTTTATTGTGGCGATAGTAGACTGATACATGACCCATTGCCTAGAAGAAGCTGGTTTAAAAGAATAGCTGAAATGGGGGTCAGTTATGACACTCCTCAAGGGTACTATATATGCCTTAAACCGGTAGCCAGTGTAGGGTATAATCTCCCCCATACTGGAATGCACATTATTATTTTGGGGGTTGATTTCAAAGGTAATTTCATTTCCATGAAATAATTGAGATATCTATGACTTGCCCTGAATCTAGTAGTGAGGAATCTTTACTGTTCATTGCTCAAAGAAAGGACTATACCTCTCTATAACACCAGTGAAAACCACAGGAAATGGGAAGCGGGGGGAAGGGAACATAGCTCTTGCAGACCACGTGCCCATTACCCTCAGTTTCCACCCCAGTAATAAAAACAAAGTAGCTGGGTAGCACTGCTTCTTTCCCAGGGGCTAATCGCTGTCTTATTAGTGTATTGACCTCCGCAAGCCACCGTAGCATGGCCAGCTCAAGCTCAGGGTACGTGAGGCTGGTGCAGCCATGTTATTTCCGGGACGCTTCCGGGTTTCCTACACGTGTCTTGCTCTTTGGGTTTCGCCGTACACCTTCAGACGAGGAGGGGACCCCCGGGCTGCTTTTCCGGCACTAGGTCCGAGGAAATCCACAGACGTCTTTAGAGCTTTCTCATGCACTGTTATGTACTCCTCAAAACAATCTTCTGAGAGAGAAGAGGCAAAAATCTCTGTAAGTGCTTTTAGGGCTCATTTCCTCATCCCAGGGAACGGGAGTGGGGTGCGGGGAGGCCCAGTGTTTGCAATTTTAATTAATGAGTACGTCCCGCAGCCTTGTCAAATTCGGTGCCTGCCCACCCATGGCCTGCGCTGGCCCAAAAGGCTGCCATAGAAACACTGTGACTCATGGGCCCTGACCCCCTCTGCTGGGTCGCAGGGATAGATTTGGTTACAGACACCAAGCTCTAGACGTGGAGGCCGGTGGAGTGGTGGAGTGGGCCACCGGGTAAACCCCAGGGTAAAATAAAAACATTTAAAAAAATTAATACGTCAATTAAAAAAATCTCAGTAATATTTACAGTTGGCTTGATACTGCAAACAGAAGTGGAGCTTGTAATTTCGATGTAATGATTAAGGAACTGGAACGTAAACTTTTTTTGTTGTAGAGTTAAATTTAAGCACTTAGGTTTGCTTTATTTCAGTGCTTCCCAGGCTCCTTTATGTTTTGAATTGCTTGTTTGTAAGCGCTTTATCTATAAAAGCTTTCTAAAAAATTAAAAACGAATGAGCTGTTAAGGTGCTGCTAGGTGCCCATTCTTTAAGGAGGGTGAATAATGATAACTCTGCAGCTGGCGCTCTGAAGCCAGAGATAGACATACCTGGTTTTATTGCTCTTAGCTTTATTGTGCTTCAAAGATGTTGCGGTTTTTTACAAATTGACGGTGAGACCACCTACCTAAAGATTGCAACTGGTTTTTTTTTTTTTGTCGTTGTTTTGGTGATATTCACTTTACTGAGGTGGTCTGTCTCCGAGGTATGCCTGTACATTACCAGAGGACACAGGACTCATTTTCTGCCTCCATGACCCTTCTGAGCCACAATTTTCTACTGTAAAATGATGGTAATTCTTCTCTGGAAAAGAGGTTGATATGAGATCAAGTATACAAAAATGCCTAGTATGTATGTGCTTGGCATCTAGTGAGCCTTCTGAATTAGAATATAAATGGTATTAATAGTTCATCGTTGTTCTTTTCCACCCTGATCCTATATGTATCAAAGCTTTAAGCCTTCAACCAAACTGCCTAGGGCTGCTGGTGGACCCCCGCCATTCCCCACCCTCACCCCTTTTTATAACACCCCCCTGCTGAATTCTGGCCAGTATTCAGAATGTCTCAGACTGCAAATCCTTCCCACTGCTCCAGCTCTCAGCAAATCTCCTGTCTCTTGCATCAAGCCATTAGATACGAGCTCTCTGACAGCCTTCCCTTAAAACCCTCAAACTTTCCTGCTTCAGTGCCCAGCTGTTCCTAGTAATACAGTGCAATACTGTCCCCACTCTTGTCTTCCGGATCCCTCTCAGCTCTTCAATCTAATCTTTACATTCCAACCCGGGTAAATGCGTACAGACACAAATCCAATCATTCCATCGTCCAGCTGACAACCTTCCATGACTTCCTTTTCCTCTTAGGATTCACCCTAGTTCCCGTGTGCTCATCAGGCTGTGTATGCCCCGACCTGTCATTGCTTTCATTTTTTTCTTTTCTTTTCTTTTTTTTTTTTACCATAGAAAAGAAAAGTTTTATTAGAAGGGAAAGTACACTTCCAGACATGGAAGCAGGCCTAAGCAAGACAAGCGTGGCTCAAAAGGCCCTGTCATTGCTTTCTGAAAGCACAATGAACATCAGCCTAACTTCTTCAGTCCATTGTCCTGGATACAATTTGGGATTCAGGATAGACTTTAAGAAAGGTGACTGCAGAGTCAAATGGAGAAGGAGATGGGGAAGCTTTCAAAGCAGAACGAGTTGTGTCCTCCGGTGAGGAAGAACTCCCCCAGGGGAGTTTGAAGAGCAGTCATTGCTTCAGTTTCACAGAGTCAAGGCTCTTCGGGGTCTTCAGAGGGTCTCAGAGCCTGGGTTGATGGTTTCTTGATTTGTGAGGTTTTTTGCTCTTAGAGCAGCTCATGAAAGTATTTTCACCACAAGCCACAAAATCCTGAGAAGCTTCCCAGTCTTGGACAAACCCAGTTCATTGAAAGGTGCTCTTTTGGGTCCACACTTCCTCAAGATGTTTGCAGTGAGGAAATCTTGATGCAAGTTTTCCAGAAGCCGAACCAAAATTCTACCTTTAGAAATAGTCCTCAGTGGTACCTTTCTTAAACTCTTCAATAAGCATAAATATTTATATTGGTCGCACAAAATTTACATAAGGTAGCAAAGGTAGGTAGGAATCCCAAAGCAGATGGTAACCTGAAACCTCCTATGGGATTTCCATAGATTGGCTTATTCATTATGCAGCTTGGCTCAGCAGAACCACTTTATAATGAAAGTGCAAGATGACTCCCAGCTGGTAAATCAATCTCTATTCTAAAAGTTGATTCTAATTACCTGGGAGAATTGATTCCTGATGAGACATGCTGGGCTAGAGAACCCATCCACGTTGGCCTCGCAAGCCGCATCCAGTATCTTTAATCCCCTGGTGGAAGCGAAACGGGGAGACTTTCCAGAGTTTGTGACTCCACTTCAAGAGTGATTGATGTTGTTGAGCCGCGTTAGGGCCCAAAGGAACATTGATAATCTCTCCAACTGGACATCATAAACAGGTTGTCTGGCGTGAGATACCCATATGCTGAATTTGGCAGGATTGTCCTAGGTTTTTAACCACCAAACTTGGTTGGCAGGTTTGGATTTCTCTCTTAGAATTTCCCTTCCTCTTACATTTATTGTAAACAGCTGCATTATGATTGTATTCAAGTTTTGTGGTTAAATTCTTGATAATTTAAAAACAGAGAGTGATTTCTTTCTGTGCATCATCAGAGTTCATCTTAGTTGATTATTGATTGGACAACATAGAGGCAAATCTGAAGTGGTCTTTGACTCTGGAACTTTCTCTCAAATTCCATTGGAACTTCCACTTCTTTGACCTTAAGATGTTACCTAAACATCTGAGGGCAAAGAAAAAGTGTTCGTATATAAATGGCCTAACAAAACACTCTGCTCCCAGTCTATGACTGTGATCAGGAAGCTACCATCTCTGGACTCCCAGTCACCCAAGATGGCAACGTAAAGAGCTGAGGGTTGCTGGTCTAGTGAGAAACTTGTGGGCTAGGGAGATTCTCAGTTTGAGAGGATTTATAACTTAAGCAGGAAAAGTAACTCAAGTGACCCTTTTTTGGCTTAAAAATTATTTCTGTTATTTAAGTTTTGGAGTAGATCATATATTCATCTGGCTAAAAACAAAAAATTTAAAAAGATTCCAGTTTTAAAAGTCTCACGCCTCACTTTCTTCCTCTTCCTTTAAAAAAAACCAAATAGCTTCTTTTGAAGTATAAATGATATATAGACATACTTCAGAGATATTGTGAGTTTGGGTCCAGCCCATTGCAGTAAAGCGAATATCACAATAAAGCAAGTCTCGCAAAGTTTTTGAAAGGTTTCCCTGTGCATATAAAAGTTATGTTAACACTATGCTGTAGTTTATTAAGTGTTTAATAGTATTATAGCTAAAAAATAATGTACATACCATAAAAATATTACTAAAAAAATGCTAACCATCATCTGAGCCTTCAACGAGTTGTAATCTTTTTTCCAGTGGAGGGTCGTGCCTCAGTGTTGATGGCTGCTGACTGATCAGAGGTTGTGGCAAATTTGCCACATATTGACTCTTCCTTTTATGAACAGTTTCTCTGTAGCATGTGATGCTGTTTGATAGCATTTTACCCTCAGTAAAACTTTCAAAATTGGAATCAATCCTCTCAGCCCTGCTGCTGCTTTATTAACTAAGATTATGTTACATTCTAAATCCTTTGTTATTTTAACAGTCTTCACGGCATCTTCACCAGGAGTATAGATTCTCTTTCGCCAAATCACTCTTTCCTCAGCCATAAAAAGTAACTCTTCTTCCATTACAGTTTTTTCATGAGATTACAGCAATTCAGTCACATCTTCAGGTTGCGCTTCTAATTCTGTTCTCTAGCTTTTTACACTATGTCTGCAGTTACTTCCTCCAGTGAGATCTTGAACCCCTGAAAGTCATCTGTGAGGGGTGGAATAAACTTCTTCCAAACTTCTGTTAATGTTGATATTTTGTTCTTTTGAATCACAAATGTTCTTAATGGCATCTAAATGGTGAATGCTTTTCAGAAGGTTTTCAGTTACTTTGCCCAGATACATCAGAGGAATTACTATCTGTGATAGCTATAGCCTTATGACATGTATATCTTAAATCATAAGACTTGAAAGTCAAAATTACTCCTTGTCCATGGCTGCAGAAGGGATGTCGTGTTAGCAGTCATGAAAATATTAATATTTTGTACATCTCTATCAGAGCTCTTAGGTGACCAGGTGCATTGTCAGTGAGGAGTGATGTTTTGAAAGGAATCTTTTTCTGAATAGTAGGTCTCAACAGTGGGCTTAAAATATTTAGTAAACCATGTTGTAAACAGTTGTGCCGTCATCCAGGCTTTGTTGTTCCATTTATAGAGCACAGGCAGAGGAGATCGAGCATACTTCTTAAGGGACTTGGGATCTTCAGAATGGTAAATGAGCATTGGCTTCAGCTTAAAGTCACCAGCTGCATTAAATCCTAATGAAAGAGTCTTTTTCTTTGAGGCCGGGCATTTACCTCTCTCTAGCTATGAACGTCCTGGATGGCATCTTCTTCCAATATAAGGCTGTTTGTCTACATTGGAAGTCTGTTTAGTGTAGCCACATTAATTGATTATCTTAGCTGTTTAGTGTAGCCACCTTAATGGATTATCTTGATAACTTGCGGCAGCTTATAGCAGTATTTGCTACTTCACCTTGCACTTCTATATTACAGAGACAGCTTCTTTCCTTAAACCTCATTAACCAACCTCTGCTAGCTTCACACTTCTCTTCTGCAGCCTTCTCACCTCTCTCAGTCCTTACAGAATTGGGGAGAAGGCCTTGCTCTGGATTAAGCTTTGGCTTAAGGGAAGGTAGTGGCTAGTTTGATCTACCCAGACCACTAAAACTTTCTTTGTATCAGCAGTAAGGCTGTTTTGCTTTTTTATCATTCGTGTGTTCCCTGGAGTAGCACTTTTAACTTCCTTCAAGAACTTTCCCTTTGCATCCACAGTTTGGCTCACTGACACAAGGGGCCTAGCTACTGGCCTGTTTTGGCTTTTGACGTGCCTTCTTCACTAAGTTTAATCATTTCTAGCTTTTGATTTAAAATGGGTGATGTGCGACTCTTCTTTTACTTGAGCACTTAGAGGCCATGGTAGGGTTTTTAATTGGCCTAATTTCAATATTTTCTGTCTCAGAAAGTAGGGAGGCCCAACGAGAGGGGAAGAGAGAGAGATGGGGAACAGCTGTGGTCTGTGGAGCAGACAGAACACACACATTCATCAAATTTACTGTCTTATGGGTGATTACAATAGTAACAGTTACAGTAGTAACACCAGAAGATCACTGATCACCGTTCACCATAACAAATATAATAATGATGAAAAAAGTTTGGGGAAAAAAAGTTGGAAATATTGTGAGAATTACCAAAATGTGACCCAGAAACACGAAATGAGCAAATGCTTTCGGAAAAATGGCACCAATAGACTTGCTCAGTGCGGGGTTGCCACCAACCTTCAGTTTGTAAAAACAAAAATAAAGCAATATTTGTGAAGCACAGTAAAGCCAGGTCTGCCTGTATTGCATGTATTTAAAGGGTGCAATTCGATATGTTTTAACATATGTATTTACTTTTTAAACCATCACCACAATCAAGGTATGGCAGATCTATTACCCCCCCAAATTTTCTTATGTCCCTTTGCAATTGTCACGCATTTCCCTAATGACTGATGATGTTGAGCATCTTTTCATGTGCTGTTTTGCTATGATCATTTTCTTTTAGATTTATTGAGGTATAATTGACATATAGCACTGTATAAGTTTGAGGTGTATCACAATGATTTGGTTTATATATATCATGAAATGATTATCACAGTAAGTTTAGTTAACATGCAGCATCTCATATAAATACAAAGTAAAAACAAACATTTTTCCTTGTGACGAGAACTTAGGATTTATTCTCTTAACAGTTTTCCTGTGTATCATACAGCAGTGTTAACTAGTCATCATGTTCGTTATATCGCTGATCTTTATTTATTTTATCACTGGAAGTTCATGCCTTTGACCACTTTCACCCAGGTCCCCTCTCTCTACCCCCTGCCTCTGGTAATCACAAGTCTGCCTTCTTTTTCTATGATTTTTTTTTTTTTTTGATTCCACATACAGTGTTCATCTTTCTCAGATTGACTTATTTCACTTAGCATAATGCCCTCAAGGTTTATTCATGTTGTTGCTAGTGACAGGATTTCCTCATTTTTTTATGGCCGAATAATATTCGTGTGTGTGCGTGTATATGTGTGTGTGTGTACCACAACTTTTTTCTTGTGGCCAACATTCTGTTTTTCCTTCACTGTGAAGTTAAATGGTGCTGTTGGCACATGGTATAGCTTTCGATAATATTATATTCTCATTTTGTGTATTTGTAAAATTAAAAAATATGTAGACTGTTAGAACTTTTTGAATACACCTTTAGAGATCTTCTATACAATTTCTAAATTTTATAGTCCAAAAAATAAAAGTGTGGCCAAAGGGTTCAGGTAACTACAAAGGTCACATAGCTGATCTTTTGACACCAAATTAAATGTTCTTTTCAGTACATTATGCTGTTATCTAAATTCCAGATCTTGGAGTGACGTCAGAAACATGGCGGAGTGAGAGACGTCCCCAGATCTCTCCCCTTGAAACAACAGTAAGCCGAACATCTAAAGCTCAACAAATAAACACCCAAACTGCACACCAGCACTTCTGAGCGTGGGATCTGCACATAAGAACAACACAGGGATCCAAGGGGCTTAGACGCCACCTACTGGAAAAGAAAAAGAAAAACACCTTCTTTGCAACAGGCTAAAGAGAGACCTTTATATAATAATTCTTCCTTCTGGAAAAAAAGCAGAAAACACTTCCATTAATGCCTAGGTGGAGAAATAGTCCATTAAACACCATGAACAACCAAGGTGACAAGGCAGCTCAGAAAGAAAGAGAAAAATCTCCAGAAAATAAGCTTACAGACATAGAAACATGTAACTTAAATGACAGAGAATTCAGGATGATACTTCTGAAAAAACTCAGTTCTGAAACGAGTCATATCAACAATTTCAAGAACTGAAAAAAAAAAAAACTAAGCAGAGCAAGGAGATCGAAACCCTCAAAAAGAACCAAATAGATAAAAAAACACACTGCAAGAGTTGAAAAATGAAATAGCAAGCTTGGGAAATAGAGCCGACCGAACGGAGGAAAGGATGAGTGATATTGAAGACAGAAATCTAGAAATAAATCAGATAGAAAAAGAGAGAAACCAAAGAATGAAAAATAATGAAAGAGAAATACAAGAACTAGCTGATACCACCAGGAAAGGAAACATAAGAATAATAGACATTCTTGAAGGAGAGGAAAAGGAGCAGGGACTAGAAAGCATTTTCAGACAAATAGTTGACAAGAATTTCCCAAATCTACGGAATGAGCTGGAGCTTGGAATTCAAGAAGTCAACAAACAGAACACCCAATTATCTCAACCCAAAAAGGCCTCTAAGACACATTGTATTAAAATTATCAAAAATCAAAGACAAAGAATTCTCAGGGCAGCCAGGGAAAAGAAGACGGTAACTTATAAAGGAAAAACCATTAGATTATTGTTGGACTTCTCAACACAAACCTTACAAGCCAGAAAGGAGTGGAATCAAATATTCAAACTATTAAATGAAAGGAACTACCAGCCAAGAATAATGTATCCAGCAAAGCGCTCCTTTAGATAAGATGGAGAAATAAAGACTTTTCCAGACATACATTTTCACAAGTGTAAATCTATCAAAGTAAACCTGTTTTTACTTCCATAAGCTGTAACACAACACAGCTGATTTCCCTTCAGGTGTATTGAATTAGTGTTTTCTCAGCTTCTTCAAAAATGTTCTCACCTGTGTCATGCAGCCTGTTCAGAGAGGCTAATTCTCCAATCACTTCAAACATTGACTCCTTGAAGAAACAGGAACAAATGAACAGTATCCTGAAAACTGTCAACTTACTAAGAGCCAAGGAAAACCACTCAAAATAATTTTGCCTTCGCTAAATAATTTAAATGGACTATTGGTGTTGTTCCCACTGGTCTCAACACTTTAAGCAGCTGTTCTTACCCAAAGGCTAATGGTCTTAACAGGTTTATTTTTTCTGGATGCATTTTTTTCAGCCACTATAATCAACGTTAAATTTCTTGCATGGCTAGCAAATGAGTCACATGGACATGTACTTTGGTTACAGCCTCATTTCTTTCATTTCTTTCTTTTTTTGTGAAATTTAACTGTGATGAGATATAGCTTTTAAATTTGTAACTTTTCTGAATTTTTTTGTGATTTGGTAATATTGTGATGAGTTCTTGGTCTGGTAATGTTGACATATTGTAATCTTACAGCACAGATACAGGTTTGTTGCATAATAAACAATGCCTTGCCATCTAAATAAATAAATAAATTTCAGATCTTTATTTAAATTTTTCAGTTACAGTTGACATACAATATATTTGTTTCAATTTTACCACCTAGTGATTAGACATTTATATGCCTTACGAAGTGATCACCCTGATAAATCTCGTACTCATCTAACATCATACGTAGTTATTAGAGTATTATTGACTGTATTCACTATGCTGTATCTTATATCCTTGCGACTATTTTTATAACTGGGAATTTGTACTTTTTCACCCATCCCTTCATTCTGCCTCCCATATGGCAACCATCAATTTGTTCTCTGTATTTATGAGTTTGTTTCTGTTTTGTTCATTTATTTTGTTTTTTAGATTTCAAATATAAGTAAACTCATGGTGTTTGTCTTTCTCTGACATATTTCACTTAGCATAATACCCTCTAGGTCTACCCATGTTGTCACAAATGGCAATATTTCATTCTTTATGGCTGAGTAATATTCCAGTATGTATGTGTGTGTGTGTGTGTGTGTGTGTGTGTGTGTGTGTGTATGCATACTACCTCTTTAGCCATTCAGCTATCAATGGACACTTAGGTTGCTTCCGTATCTTGGCTATTGTAAATAATGCTGCAGTGAACATGGGGATGCATATGTCTTTTCAAATTAATGTTTTGGAGTTCTTCAGATAAATACTCAAGTGGAATTGCTGGGTCATAGGTAGTTCTATTTTTAATTTTTTGAGAAACTTTTATGCTTTTTTCCATAATGGCTATGCCAATTCATGGTCCCACCCACAGTGCACGAGGGTTGCCTTTTCTCCAGGTGCTCGCCAGCATTTCTTATCTCTTGTCTTTTTGATGCTAGCCATTCTGATAGGTGTGAGGCGCTATTTCATTGTCATTTTGATTTGCATTTCTCTGATGATTAGTGATGTTGAGCATCTTTTCATGGACCTGTTAGCCATTCGTATATCTTTGGACAAATGTCTATTCAGGTCCCTTGCCCATTTTTAAATTGGATTATTTGTTTTTTTGCTTTGGAGTTGTATGTTTTTCCTCTATATTTTGGATATTAACCCCTTATCAATAACTTTGGTTATTAACCCCATTCTGTAGGTTGTCTTTTACTTTGTTGACTGTTTCTTTTGCTGTACAGACAGACGCTTTTCAGCTTGATGTAGTCCTGTTTGTTTTTGATTTTGCTGCTTGTGCTTTAGGTGTCATATTCAAAAAATTATTGCCAGGACCCATGTCAAGGAGCTTTTTTCTCCATGTTTTCTTCTAGGAGTGTTATTGTTTCAGGTCTTACATTTAAGTCTCTGATCCATTTGCAGTTCATTTTTTTGAGTGTGTAAGAAAGAGGTCTTGTTTCATTATTTTACATGTGGCAATTTTCATAGCACCGTTTATTAAGGAGACCATCCTTTTTGTTTTTTTAATCCTTTTTTTCCATTTTATTTTATTATTTTTTAAATTAATTAATTTTTTAATGGTGACATCAGTTAATGAAATCCGATGTTTCAGCTGTACATTTTAACAGTAAGATATATTTACATTGTGTGTTCACCTACCATAGTTAGATTTCTTTCTGTCACCACATATTTGATGCCCTTTACCCTATCTACCTCCCCGCTCCCTTACGCCCCCACCCTCTGGTAACCACTAGTCTATAGTCCATGTCCATGAGTCTCTGTCCTTTTCCTTTGTTGCTTTTAGGTTTATATCCCACATATAAGTGATATAGTCTGATTTTCAACTTTTTCTGTCTGGCTTATTTTGCTTAGCATGATTATCTCAAGGTCCATCCATGTTGTCGCAAATGGCAGTATTTCATCTCTTATGGCTGAGTAATATTCCATCATATACATGTACCACAGCTTCTTTATCCAATCTTCTATGGCAGGACACTTTGGTTGCTTGCATGTCTTGGCCACCGTGAATAATGCTGGTATGAACATCGGTGTGCAAATATCTTTTCAGATACGAGTTTTCAAGTTTTTGGGGTAAATATCCAGTAGAGGGATTGCTGGATCGATCATATGGTAGATCAAGTCTTAGTTTTTTGAGGAACCTCCATACTGTTTTCCATAGTGGCTGTACCAATTTGCAGTCCCACCAGCAGTGTATGAGGGTTCCTTTTTCTCCACATCCTCTCCAACATTTGTTAATGCTTGTCCTGTTGATGATAGCTATTCTAACAGATGTGAGATGGTATCTCATAGTAGTTTTGATTTGCATTTCCCTAATAGCTAGTGATGCTGAGCATCTTTTCAAATATTTGTTGGCCATTTGTATGTCCTCTGTGGAGAAGTGTCTGTTAGGTCCTCTGTCCATTTTTTGACTGGGTCCTTTGTTTTGTTGTTATTGAGTCGTATTAGTTCTTTGTATATTTTGGATATTAGGCCCTTATCGGAAGCATTGCTTGCAAATATATTTTCCCATTTGGATGGTTGTCTCTTAACCTTGATACTTTCTTTTCCTATGCGGAAGCTTTTTAGTTTGAGGTAGTCCCATTCATTTATTTTAGCTTTTACTTCTCTTGCTTTTGAGGTCAAATTCATAAAATCCTCCTTGAGTTTAGTTTCTATGTCTTATATTCTGGTCCTTAATCTATTTTGAGTTAACTTTGGTGTGTGGCGATAGACAACAGTCTAGTTTCATTCTTTTGTAGGTGGCTTTCCAGTTTTCCCAGCATCATTTATTGAAGAGACATTTTTTCCTCTATTGTATGTTTTTGGCTTTTTTGTTGAAAATTATTTGCCCATATTAATATGGATTTACTTCTGGACTCTCGATTCTGTTCCACTGGTTAGTGTATCTGTTTTTCTGCCAATACCATGCTGTTTTGATTATTGTCGCTTTGTAGTATAATTTGAAGTTAGGCAGAGTGATGCCTCCTGCCTTATTCTTTTTTCTCAGGATGCCTTTGGCAATTCAGGGTCTTTTGTGCTTCCATACAAATCTGATGATTTTTTCTTCTATTTCTTTAAAAAACGCTGATGAGCTATTGATGGGGATTGTATTACATCTGTATAATGTTTTAGATAATAAGGTCATTTTAACTATGTTGATTGTTCCAATCCAAGAACACAGAATATCTTTCCATTTCTTTGTATCATCTTCAATTTCTTTTAATAGAGTCTTGTAGTTTTCATTATATAGGTCCTTCACATGTTTCGTTAGATTTATTTCTAGGTATTTTATTCTTTTTGTTGCAGTTGCAAAAGGAATTATTTTTTCCACTTTTTCTGACACTTCATTTTTAGAACATTGATTTTTGTATCCAGAAACTTTACTATATTTGCTTATTGTTTCTAGTAGTGTTCTTGTGGAGTCTTTAGGGTTTTCTAGAGGATCATTTCATCTACAAATAGTGACAATTTGACTTCTTCGTTTCCTATTTGAATGCTTTTTATATCTTTCTCTTGAGACCACTTTTTTTTTTTTTTTAATTGAGTATTCTTGGCTCCTTTGTCGAATATTAGTTGACTGTATATGCTTAGGTTTATTTCTGGACTCTCAATGCTCTTTGGTCTGTGTGTCTTTTTATGCTGTGCCATACTGTTTTGATTACTGTAGCTTTATAAGATAGCTTGAAATCAAGGCGAGTGATGCCTCCTGCTTTGTCCTTTCTCAGTGTTGCTTTGGCTATTCAGGATCTTTTGTTGCTCCATATAAATTTTAGGATCGTTTTTTTAGGATCCAATAGCAAAAATATGCTATTGGAATCTTGTAGGGATTGCCTTGAATCTATCGATGGTTTTTGGTAGTGCTGACATTTTAACAGTATGTATGCTTCTGATCCAGGAACGCAGTATACTTTCTCATTGACTTTGGTCTTTTATTTCTTTCATCACTGTTTTGTGGCTTTCAGAATATAAATCTTTCATGTCCTTGGTTAAATTTATTTCTAAGTATTTTATTGTTTTGATGCTATTGTAAATGGGATCATTTTCTTTGTTTTCAGATAATTTGTTGTTAATGTGTAGGAATGCTACTGATTTTTGTATGTCAATTTGGTATCCTGCCACTTTACTGATTTCATTGATTAGATCTGTTTTTGGTGGAATCTTTATGATTTAATGTATATCAAATCATGTCATCTCCAAACAGAGACAATTTTACTTCCTTTCCAATTTTAGTACCTTTTATTTGTCTTGCCTAATTGCTCTGGCTAGGACTTCCAGTACTGTGTTGAGTAGGAGTGGTGAGAGTAGACACCCTTGTCTTGTACCTCTCACCATTGAGTATGATGTTATCTGTGGGCCTGTCACATGTGGCCTTTATTATGTTGACATATATTTCTTCTATACCTAATTCGTAATATTTTTTTTTAGTCACAGATGGGTGTTAAAATTTGTCAAATGCTTTTTCTGCTTTTATTGAGATAATCATATGATTTTTTCTTTCATTCTGTTAATGTGATGTGTCACAATGATTGGTTTGTGTATGTTGAATCATTCTTGATTCCAAGGATAAATCCCACTTTATTGTGGTGAGTGCTCTGTTTAATGTGCTGCTGAATTTAGTTTGCTAGTATTTTATTGAGCATTTTTACATCTATATTCATTAGTGATATAGAACTGTCGTTTTCTTGTAGTGTCCTTTTCTGGCTTTTCTAGTCAAGTAATGCTGGCCTTGTAAAATGAGTTTGGGAGTGTTCCTTCCTCTTAAATTTTTTGGAAGAGTCTTAGAAGTCTTAGAAGGATTGGCATTAATTCTTCTTTAAGTAACAGATCTGTTTAGAGTTTCTATTTCTTCTTGATTCAGTCTGGATAGGTTATGTTTCTAAGAATTTTAATGTTTTAGGCTGTCCAGTTTTTTTTTTTGTCATATAGTTTATAGTAGCCCATATAATTCATATAATACACATTGTATTTCTGTGGATATCAGTTGTAATGTCTCTTTTTTCATTTATGATTTGTTGATTTGGGTCTTGTCTTTTTTCTTTGGTTAGTCTTGTCGATGTAAGAAACGTCTAAACCTGTAAAGAGTTTTTATTAGAGTTTATTTGAGCCAAAACTGACAACACGTGCTAGGGAGTAAGATCTCAGATGCTTTGGAGAATAACAATTTTGTGGTTTCTTTTATACGTGTGCAATTAAGAAGGGACCATAAGGAAGATTACATAAGGATGAGAGAAAGCAAAGCAGGGATTGGATTACAAGATTATGTGCTTTCTTGTCTAGGCCATGCCACCCTGACATGCCCGATCTTGTCTGATCTTGAAAACTAAGCAGGGTCGGGCCTGGTTAGTACTTGGATGGGAGACCACCTAGGAAGACCGGGTGCAGTAGGCGTTAAAAAAAAAAAATACGTGCTTTCTTAAAGGTGGTTACACCTTCAAGGAGTATTACTTTGGGCATTTCAAAGGTGTGTTAATCTAATCTAGATACACAGAAGCAATGGACTGGGCTTACTTAAGGCAAAGATAAACCTTTTACTAAAGAAGTTATAGACCAGAGAATTGACTATCCTCCATGATCTGCCCAGTTAAGAATTTATGATCAGATTGTTACCACAAACTCAGTGGGTCCACTTGCCTATGTGCATCCAAGCCAAACAAGAAATGAACAAGAGATTGCTGCAAAGAAAGTAAAGATTTATTTAAGGAATTGATACCAAGCCAAGAGACGCAGGTGAGGTAGTGCTCTCCAAAACCTGGCTCCCTGACGGCCTTTAGTGGCTAGGTTATATAAGTGAAAAACTGTTAGTCATGGTTTTTATGGGAGTTGGGGTTGGGCCCTACTGACTGGTCGGGGCTAAGGCAGGGGACAGTTGATCACGGTATCAGGTCCTTATGTCACTCACGGCATTATTCGGTCTGGTTTCCAGGGGATGTGGTTCATGGTGCTGTTGTACTTGCATGTGTCTGGAGCTGAAACATAACTGAGGCCAAGGTGTTATCTTTGATTCAAACCTTATTCTAGTTCGAGGTTTGGTTATTGTGTCGTGGTCATGGTTGATAAACTTGAAGCTTTCTTTATTCTTAAGTGAGTTTGACACTGACCAGAACCCAATGTCTTAATGATGAAAAGAAGTGGACATACAGTATATATACAGCAGGAGAATCTGGTAGAAAGAATGTATGTGAGTCATAGTTCTATCATGCTAAACAAAGCTCGCTTGGATTAAAGCAGAATGCATGCTGAAGAAGTGAAGTTCATGTGTGGTTACAAGTTTACCCTGTGAGGTTACTTTCCATAGAACCCCTTTTTCTTCCACAGTCTGTCTATAAGTTTGTTGATTTTACTTATCTTTTTAAAGAATTGACTCTTTGTTTTGTTAATTTTTTCTATTTTTTTCCTGTTCTCTATTTCATGTATTTGTCTTCTAATCTTTATTATTTCTTTGCTTTTGTTAACTTTGGGCTTGGTATGTTCATTTTTCTAGATCCTTAAGGCTTAGAGTTGTTTGTTTGAGAACTTTCTTGTTAATTAATTTAGGCATTTATTGCTGTGAACTTCTCTCTTAGAACCGCTTTTGCTGCATCCCATAAATTTTGGCATGTTTTCGTTTTTATTTGTCTCAGGATATTCTCCTTTTAATTTCTTCTTTGATCAGTTGGTTGTTGAGGGTGTTGTTTAGTTTCCAAATATTCATTAATTTTCCAGGTTTCTTCCCATTAATGGTTGCTAGTTTTACACCATTGTGGTCAGAGAAGATACAGGGTGTGATTTCAGTCTTCGTGAATTTGCTAAGCCTTGTTTTTTGGCCTAACATACTATCTATCCTAGAAAATGTTCCATGTGTGTTTGGAAAAAAAGTGTACTCTGCTGTTGGATGGAATGTTCTGTATATGTCCGTAGGTCCATTTGGCTTATATTTTTGTTCAAATCTGCTCTTCCTTTATCGATTCTATGTGTGGATGCTTTATCCATTGTTGAGAGTGGGGCGTTGAAGTCCCCAGCTATTATTGTATTGCTGTGTATTTCTCCTCGTAGCCCTGTTTTGGCTTTATATATTTAAGTGCTCCGATATTTGCTGCTTTTATATTTACAGTTGTCATATCTTCGTGATGGATTGACTCTTTATCATTACATAATAACATTATCTGTCATTTATTACAGTTATGTGGTGTGGCACAGCAGACTTCTGAAGAAGCCCACCCTGGACCACCCTGCAGACCTGGACCCAGTGCTCAGTACCCGCAGGGGCCCATTGTGCTGCAGACTGCTCCCCACTTTGCATTGTGTGAACTTGGGTGAGTCTCCTCTCGGAATCTAGGTCTCCTTGCTATAAGTAGCAGTTCTTGACTTTATTTGAACTGTTCCCAGAAAATCTTCGAGATGGTTAAAGGTCGAGATAACTCAAGGAAAGGAAAAAAAAAATGAGTTGCTGCTTTTCATTTTGGCTTTTTAATTGGATTGCTTACTGAGAGTCTGAACAAAGTCTCTGCTGGTTAAATGAGAGACTAAGCTCTCTTTAGCTCTGAAAGAGAAAGGACACTTGCTTCTCCAACCCAAATGGCCAATGGGGTGATGACAGTTGTTTCAGATCCCCACATCCAAAGTGGTGGAGACTGGTGCTGTGCAGTACCCAGTGTGGTAACTCAGCCAATCCTGGAGAAGCTGGTAGGAGCCCAGGGGAGAAGGGCAGGGCACGCTGGAATGGATTCACCCTGAGAGAGGGGCCCATGCTTTGTCAAGCGTCATGGTTCTGGTGGTGTCCTATAAGCTCTTGCAGGCCCTTGCTTGGATAGTCTTAGGTGACTAAGAATCTTTGTGGGATTGCCTGAGGAAAATTTTCTCTAGGGTGTAAAGCAGTTCTATAGGGATGTTTACCACATTTGGCTCCTCTGGATGTGTTCATGTGCAGGCTGGTTATTCCTAGAAGTTCGTTCAGAATCTAAAGATTTCAAAAGAAAAGCTAACTTAATGGGAAATCGTGCCTTCGAGGCTGACAAGCCCCAGGACAGGCAGCCTCCATTAATACCAAAATGGCTGAGATGAGGATCCTCTGCTACTTCTAAATTAACTTTTGTGTGTGCAGTTAGAAAAAGCTGGCTGTCAAATTAGGCAGAATGAATGAAAATCATTTAATTGGTCTCTTGAAGCTTCAAAAGAAGATTTAGATAAATGGGTTAACCTGTGATGTAGTTTAGGTATCAGCCCAGTTTTTTGAGGTATTAAAAATGGTTGTCCTTATTTTAAAAGTGGGGAGGTCATTTGAAACTTGACTTGTCAAGGATCAATGTAAATTTTAACTGCCTCCATGGCAAAAGTTAGATCCAGCTGTTCTTTTATAAATAATTTTTCTAACGACTAAAAGGTCTCTGTTTCTGTCTGTGTATGTCTATATATATGTTGTAAATGTGGGAGAAATTTCTACCTCTGGATGGTATTGTTAAAATTAATTCAAAGGCAAATGCTTATAAGAATTAGGTTTTCCAAAATTTTCAGAAATATAGAAAATAACTCAAAAGCTTTTCAAATTCATGTGATTTAAGATTCATCCTTAGTAAATAAAAGCTAGCGCTAAGTAAAACAGACATGTCTTTATTTTGCCTGGGTTTTACAAAAATATGTCCATGATAATTATCGAGTTTGATGTGTATGAAATATGTTTCTAGAGGTTATAAAATGTTTTCATTAATCTGTCAAACTCAAGAATGGTAATTATTTACTTCTTAGTTTTCATTAGAAATTGAGGTTTTTAGGGTTAAACTCTCAATATGTGTGGGAACAACTTTTCACTGTTTTATAAGGGCCGTTGGAACAACTTAGAAGATTTGGAATCGCGGGGGAAGCAATGTAAAATAAGTGGTGAAAACCTAGAGTATATTGTACGGGTAAACAATGGTCGTAAATTAGTCAAATAATCAAGGCTACAGGAAACCCACGCTAGTTCTTTTCCCAGCTCCCTGGCATTCCTCACTTTTCGGTTTCTATATTGCTTCACGCGTCACAGTACATTTAAGCTAATCTTAAATGAGACAAAGGAACTTATGAGTTGACATTATTGAAAGGAGACATCTTACAACATTACCAAGCTAAAAGAGATGTATAAGGTAATTTTAATATCCTTTTTGTGGCTTGTATAAATGTTATATGAGATATCAAGTACAGAAACATGAGAAAGAAAGCAAAACTCAGATCATGATGGATACAGGGTAGAAATGATCCAGAGCGTTTTTTCACAATGAAGGCTGTAACACCTGACTGCTTTCCATTTACCTGCCCTTCCCTTTTTGGGCAGTTTTGGCCTCTACTCACATCCCATGATTAGGGTATTGCCCTATCCCCAGTGGTCAACCAGTTCAACAAGACTCCGTCAATACTGAGACTTCCTAGGAATGAACCTACCTAGTGCTGTGAGACCACACTATCTGACCAAAAGGTTGGTCAAAAATGCATTCTTTGGATTGATTTATGACCAGAGAGGGAATTGTGAATGAAAAAAGGTGCTGTAATAAATCATAAATTCCTAAATGGGCAGGTCATGGTAGGTAGTCACATACCAGGCCTCTAACTCCTTTAGTGAAAGGTTTTTAAGCCAGCCTTGTCCTTTGTTTCTGCATATTAGGTTAACACACCTTTGAAATGCTGGAAGTAATACCCCTTAAAGAAAGCACATAATCTTGTTATATAGTTTTCGCTTTGCTTTCTCCCACCCTCGTGTAGTCTTCCTTAGTTTCACATACGTAAAAGAAATTGTAAAACTTATTCTCTAGAGCATTTGAGATCTTGCTCCCCAGCATATGTTGTCAGTTTGGCCCGAATAAACTCTTATAAAAATTCTTTATAGGTTTGGATGTTTCTTACAATGTTTTTTTTTTTTTTAAGTCTATTTTGTTGGATATAAGTTTAGCCATCCTACTTTTTTTTTTTGATTACTATTTTCTTGAAATACCTTTCTTATTTCTTTACTCTTTCTATGTGTTATCCTTAAGACTAAAGTGAGTCTCTTGCAGGTGGCATATTGTTGAGTCTTATAATTTTTTTAATCCGTTCAGCCAAGCTGTGTCTTTTGATTGGAAAATTTAAACCATTTATGTTTAAGGTAATTGTTCATAGGTAAGGATTTACTATTGCCATTTTATTGTTTTCTAGCTGTTTCGTAGTTCTATTTTTCCTTGTTTCTTATCTTGCTGTCTTTGTGTTTTGATGTGTTTTGGTACCAGTGTGCTTTGACTTCTTTATCATGTTCTTTGGTGTAATTACTGTAAGGGTTTCCCCTATGGCTACCTGGAGGCTTACATAGAGTATCTTAAAATTATAACCCTTTTTAAAGATGATAACTTCAATAGCATTCCTAGACTTTATACTTTTACTTCTCCCCCTCACGATTTAGGTTATTGATGTTACAGTTTATATATTTTTATATTGTGTAACCAATAACAGATTATTGTAGCTATGGTTATTTTTACTACATTTATTTTTTGACTTTTAAACTAGAGTTTTAGGTAAATTATATACCATTATATTATAGAACTAACTTTGACTATGTAGTAACCATTACCAGTGAGTTTTACACTAAACTTCTTATGTTTTTATGATGTTAATTAATATCCTTTTACTTCTACTCGAAGGACTCTTAGCATTTCTTGTAAGAGATCTAGTGGTGATGAACTCCCTCAGCTTTTGTTTGCTTTGGGAATGTCTTTGTCTCCTTCATTTATGGACAGCTTTGCCATGTGTAGAATTCTTAGTTGACCGTTTTTTTTCCTTTCCATATTTTGAATATCTCATTCCATTCTCTCCTGGCATGAAAAGTTTCTATTGAGAAATCCACTCATAGTCTTATGGGGGTTCCCTTGTATATAACTTCTCTTTTTTCTCTATCCGCTTTCAGAATTCTATGTCTTTGGGCAATTTAATTATAATGTGTCTCTGTTTAGTCCTATTCAGGTTCAAAGGACCTACTTGGAGTTCTCTGGGGCTCACGGCTCTGGATGTCCATTTCTCTCCCTTTTTCGGGAAGTTTTCAGCCATTATTACCTTAAATGTATTCTCTCTCTTTTCCTTCTGGGTTCCCATAATGCAGATAGTTTATTTCAGTTGTCTCCCATAAGTTCTGTAGGCTTTCTTCACTTATTTTCATTCTTTTTCTCTTTTGCTCCTCTGATTGGATAATTTCATATGTTCTGATTTCTAGATCATTGATTCTTTCTTCTGCATGGTCGAATCTACTTTTGGAACTTTCTCTTGAATTCTTCAGTCATTGTATTTTTCAGCTCTAGAATTTTTTTTGAGGGTTTCATGAACTGTTCATGAACTGTTTTCCTAATTTTTAGTTGTTTGTGTGTGCTTGTAGTTCACTAACCTCTTTAAGAGGACTATTTTGAATTTTTTGTTCAACAGCTCATAGATCTTCATTTTTTTTTAGGATCAGTTATTGGAGCTTTATTAGTTTTCTTTTATGGTGTCAGGTTTACCTTATATTTCATGGTCTTTTATTCCCTACATTGGTATCGGTGCATTTGAACAGTTTCTTCTTCTAGACTCCACAGGTTCACTTTGGCAGAGACGGTTCTTTACCAGTCGGCTCATTTCGGTTTCTGGCCTTGTCTGCTGGTAGCATTCTTGCGCAGGGTGGGGCTTGCTCTCAAGGGCTACTTTTGTGCAAGGCTACTGCCCAAGCTTTGAGATCAGGGGCCAGGAGGTGGTGCTGGCTAAGAACAGTTGGGTAGGACTACTGGGGTTCAAACCCTTTGTTCCTCAGGGAGACTCTCTGGGTTTTGAGTTCTCTTCATTGTGGGTCACCGTGCCAGGGGTGGGGTTTACAGCAAGATTGTGTCTCAGCCTTACCCACCTACTTTAATGTGAGATTTTTCTTGTTCACTTAATGTGTAGGAATCACTCAGCTAGTTTTTGGGTATTTTCAGAGGAAATCTTAACATTTGTAGCTGTAGATTTGATGTGACCATGGGAGGAGGTGAGTTCAGGGTCCTCCTAAATTATTTTGAACTGGCTTCCTTTTTACGGCTAAATAATATACATTACAGGTATACATATTTTATCATTTATTGATGGACATTTGGGTTGTTTCCTCCATTTGGCTATTGTTAATAGGGCTGCTATGAACATTTGTGTATGCGTATTTGAGTACATGTTTTCAATTTGGAGATATATACAAATAAGAATTTGTGTGTATATATATATATATGAATTTTGTTGTCCTATAATAATTGTTTGACTTATTGAGGAACTGCCAAACGGTTTTGCACAGTAGTTATACCAGTTTACATCCCCAGCAGCAATGTTTGAGGATTCCAACGTCTTCATATCCTAGGCAACACTTGTTAACTTTTTTTTTTAATAGTCATCCTAGTGGGTGTGAAGTGGTGTCAAATTGTGGTTGATCTGCATTTCCCTAATGACTAGTGCAACTGAGACTATTTTCATGTGCTAATTGGCCGTTTATAGATCTTTGGAGAAATGTCTATTCAAGTGAAGAAAGTCATTTTCACCATGTTCATGTCTAAGGGTCCCAGCCTCCACTTCTCCCTAGATATGCTTTGTTTTGCACTTTTTTTTGGCAGGACTCTTTGTATTCATAAATGCACCATATGTTTTATTGCAGCCATAACTTTCTAAGATTCTGACAGGATTTTTTAGTTTCATTCACATCAGATAAAGCCACCAACTGTTAAAATGCACTTGGATTCCATTAGGGTACATTTTGCTATCACATTGGAATCTCTTAGGAACTGTTTTATCTCTCTCGGATAACATTACTGGGTAGTTTCTGGTACTGAATGTCAGTAAGAACCTTTAGGTGGTGCTCTTTGGTTAAAAACATTTATTTCTCAAACAATTTACATACATTAGTATATCCCAGGAAAAAAAAGGCCTTTAATTTTTTTTTTCTATAGAGCATCTCCCAGGTCTGCTCAGACTTTTTCTCATATCACTTCTATTGCAGAAGCTCATCTGTCCTGTCTCCGCACACCCCATTTTGAAAGGGTTGCCCCTATGTAGACAGCCAGATCAGCAGACTCAACTCTCCCCTCCCCAGCGTGAAGCCTCAGGCCTCCTGTGTCCTCCTTACCTGCTCTCTGGCCCTTCCATGACCTAATTCCCCTTTGCTCATTTTACTGCCAACTCTGTGCCATGTATTTCTGGACTTACCTGCTCACTTCCTAGCCCCGGCTTTGTCAGGGGTTACCTTTGCTCTTATTCTGGCTCCAAAAAGGTTGATATCATTTGAAAACATTGTGCCTTATCTAAGTACCCTAAGATGCACCCTCCCTGGACACAGTAATACCAACTATAAATCTATGCCATCTGCCTTTAAAGTCTGATCACCTGTTCTCAGTCATTTCTCCCCTGACACATGGTACCTTGCCCCTAACTTTATTTCTCCCCATTAGAGGACTGCTAAGTTCCTTTAGAGACCTTGCCGGCCTAGGTTCTTACATCATATATACAACTCTAAAATGAATGACCTAACTTAGAGGATATTTTAAAAGATTATACTTTCCAAAGATTTTACTAAAGCATTTATTTTTTAAACAAAAATATACATCAAATCTCAGATTTACAGAATGTAGAAATAATTTATCCAAAGCAATTTGCATTTTAAAATTGTTAATATTGCACCCAGCAATGTCTTTGACACATTTGCATTGTCGACCTTTCCCACAATTCGCAAAACGGAGAGAAATCTGAATCTGACAGAATTACACAAGCTAACTTTTCTTTACCCACACACACACACAAACACAAAAACGTACAATTTTTTTTATTTACAAGACAAAGTTGTAAACTTTCAGAAATTTGCTTCCATAAAGAGCCATACATTCTTTTATTATACCTAGAAAATGAACTATATACATTCTGAGATTTCCTAGTAGGAATTCGGTGGGACAAATTATTGTGAACATTTGCAGCCCAATGGTAAAGAACAGAATTATTGAAAACACTTCTATATCTTCACTAAAGTACAGAAATTATGTGAAAGATGTAGAACGAGAAAAGCCTCTGGAAAAATAACTCTGGCCTCAGTCTTAGAAATGTGGCTACCAACAACAGCCTTTCTCTCAAGACGTAACACAAGTGAAAAAGAGTGAGATCTCAGTTCAAGTCCCTTGAAAATACTTTACATACAGGCAGGCACAAGGTTTGCTTTTCAAAAGAAAGCTTTGCAAAATATTCTGCAATTTATCACTGATATTCTCAGTTTTTTAAAACTTTTTTAAGTGCATTTTTTTATGAAAGTAGGTAATAAACTCACCCGATACTACATGAAGTGTCTAAAAGAATATTTGATAGTAAGAATAAACCTATGTAGTGTTCTATTTTACCTCGATAGTAAGAATAAACCTATGTAGTGTGCTATTTTACCTTGATAGTAAGAATAAACATATGTAGTGTGCTCTTTTAACCTCGTAGTAAACGAAAAGACTGAAACCTTATACTTATGAAATTTGAAGTAATATTTCTTGATTGATTTATTAAACCAATATGAGCATGAAACCATGCAGCCCATTGTCAGCTCTGGAAAATTTATCAGACCTCTTAGCTTCCAGGTGATGGGCATTGATGAATTTTTTTGTCCTTACCATTATAAATAAAAGATTTTTGTTAGAAGAGGGCCTGTTAGAAAACAAGGAGCCTCTGGGAAGTTCTCGCTGAAGATCCCAGACTGGAAAATCTGATTGTAATTTTACAATGCACTACCATTTCAATTGAAATATAAGACGTTTTCCAATTCTGTTGTCCCAGGTGAGACTGGGTTAAAATATTCCCTTTGAGTCATAATAAACATAAACAGTTGAATAACAGGACTTTTAAAAAGGTATTCTTGGCTTTGCTGTTGCTTAATAGTCCAACCCAAGTAGTTTGTTACCAAGGTTATGTCTTCAACATCCTTGTGACGAATTCAATTTTTAAAAAAAATGGTCCTGAGAGTTCCATTTAAAAAATATAGACATTTTCTTCGTGTGACTGTCTGGCCCCAGGCCGCCCGGAGGCCGGTGCATCAGCTCTCCACGGTTCGCCTGTACTCCGCAGTCCCGTCCGCTATGATCGCGTCCAGCGGAGAGCGCTTCTTGCGGATGCTGCGCCCCGAGGAGATGAGGTCCGCGTAGCCGCGCTGGTGGGAGAACGCGTAGGCCGAGCGCCGCGAGGACACGCCGCGGCGGAACACGTTCTGCCGTCGCTTCCACTGCTCTTCTGCTTTTAACCGCTTGCGGTGCTTCGCAATCTGCAGAAGGGAGAGAGATGGGACAGGGCTAGAGAGAACTGGCCGAGGGAGTGGACATGAAGGTCTGTGACGGCAGCAGCGGTGGACAGGAGCACGCGTGAATGGGGCACCGACGCCAGGCTTTCCCACACCTTTTTGCGGTGGGCATCACCGTCCCCATTTTATAGGTGAGGAAATGGAGAGAGGGAGGTTAGGGGAGGCTCCCAAGGTCTCGAAGGCAGGAAATGGGGAACTTCAGCTTTGAAGTTCACTCTTTCCATTGCTAAATCAGACTGGTTCAGGTTCAGGTTCAGGAGAAAATTTCCTTTGTTGCTGCTGCGTACACTCGTCTGTGGAAAAGGGAGGTCCAGGGGGTCCTGCAGCTGGCCTATCTGGCATCTACTGTCTCCTTTTTCCTGATGGAAACTGAGTGTATTTAGGTCCCTCCTCTCCCCACCATACAGCCACATTCCTCCTAGGATGTGGACACCCCTCCCAGGGGTGGGACTCATTGATTTCCCTTGCTCAGTACTAGGCCAGGAATGGGCATGTGACCTAATTCTGGCTCATGAGACCAGGGGGAGTGTGCTGGGCCCTTCCATGAAAGGTGTAGAGGTTCCTAAGAGAAAACGATAGTATAATCAGTCATTTATCTTCCCGTGGACATTGACATGTTAGAAAGCGATGCCTAGAACCACTGTAGAGCCATCATTCAATAATTCATTCAAGGTGAAGCTAATAATGAAGGTAGCAGAGAGAAGGAAATAACCCCCTTCCATTCTGATATTAAGTTGCTCATCAACAGAGCTTGAAGTCTGCTAATTATTAACGTGAGTTGACATGATACATTAGTGGTGAACCATTCTGAGCCACAGCTTTCTGCTACTTGTATCTCAAAGGATCCTGCTATAAGAGGTGACAGTTTTTCTTTAAATGAAGAAAAAAAAAAAAAACCCCAACCTATTTTCATGGCAAAATGTTAATAGTGTAATTGTTAGATTGAAAGGACAGATATATGAGGGTTCTATACTATTCTCCCTCTTTGTGTTCGATAATTTTTGTAACAAAAATCAAACAAAAATGACAGTCCCAAAGGACTTATTTGCAAGATGGAGTTAAAGAGAATAGTTATAAAAAATGTTCATACCAGACTTCCCGAGAACTTAGATTTTGCAGGAAAGCTGCTTTTGGAAAATGCTTTTTTGATTTCTGTGAGGGGCACTCAGAGTTAGGAGCGGGATTATTTTTTCTGTACCTTATCACTTTCCGATGGCCAAATGGTCATTGACAAGAAACGGATGGCAACCACCGGCAGTAAGCACACTGCAACCGTCAAAATGATGGTCAACCAAATGTATGGCTGTCTCAGAGCATTCGAAGCTGTGCCTGTAAGAAACATGAAGATTGAATCACAGTGGTCCTTTCTACCTCAGGCTTAGTTCCTATTCCATGATCCATAAATGGATTCTCTGTGGTAAAGTTTTACAACTAGATTGTCCTCCCAAAACATCCCATCACTGCTCAAGAAATGAATATTTTAAAATCAGATCAGCAAAGCAAAATTTGGAAGGTAAGTTCTTTGGAACAAAGCAAATGTGCATAAGCAAGCAAAAAAAATGCACTTGTTGACACTGAACTGATTAAAAATGCAAAATTAAGCAATCTATACTTCATTTTTGAAGAACTTAAAAAAACACTCCGCAATTTATAGTTTTCGTTTGAAACTTCAGATATTAACAACTGGCACTGCCGTTTGTGTTACAGGCCTCGTACTAGGCGTTTTATACAGATCATGCCATTTAATCAGCTCTGACAAAAGAGTATTCTCCTCTTGACCATGGGAGGAAGTTGAGTCATGGAGAAGGAATTTGCCCCCTGGTAAGGAAAATAGCTATGGCAACTTCTGAATTTTCAGACCCACATCCGTCTGATGAGAGCCAGGCCATTTTCCACTGCAGTACAGCTTCTCGATTTTTATGTCAGAGGAAATAATAATTCAGTTTTATAACAATCAGGTCATCATATATACAATTCGATTTTAATACTAGAGCCAAATTTGTCAATATTTTCTGTACTTATACTGTAAGTTTCTAAAAATAATAGTCTTTTTTAAATGTTGTTTTTATACCGCTAAATCAGGATGGGTTTAAAAACCACTCACTATGAGAATAAGTCACTGGGTACTAAAAATTTTAAACAGTAAAGAGAAAACACAATCGTAAAAAAATGAGCTCAATCCCAAGTGGAAAAGGGTTACCATAGCAACTGTCTTTTACAAGCCAACAACTGGATGTAAAAAAGAAAAGCTAATCTTTTATAGGGAAACAAGTTTATGGGGATTTTTTTTTTAACATTGTGAATCTAAGCTACTCTATTCAAAATGAGAAGTTCATAAATTGCAATTCATGATATTTTTAAAATAATATTTATGACACTTACCAGCTCAAATTCATTCTAGCATTTGTCAGTTTGTCATATATTTTATACAGTTGTAAACTATTTTGTTTTTATAAGTTTACTTATTGCTCTACATATATATTTCCAACGATATAGCCCACTTTTGAGTTCTAGAATTGTATCATATGAGATTCATACTTTGATTAGCTAAGTTGATATTCTTAGGTCTTTGGGTTATTTTCATTTTTGAAAAACAATTAGAAATGTTGAGGTACAATCTTGGTACAGATAACCTTTCCAAAATTTAGTGTATTTTTATCTTAGAGTATTTCCCCCAAGTGGAAGTACTGGTCAGAATGTACAAAATTTTATAGTTCATCGTGTACTTCCAGAGAGTGTTTTGGAACTACTAAACTATATGATAGTGCTCCCAGCAATACATGTATTCTAAATTTCCCAATAACCTACCGATGTTAGGTTTTGTGGGGGAGGGAGGCAGGGAGCTTCGATCTAACTTAACAGATGTACAATTATATCTTAAGTTTATTTTAATTTGCTTTCCCCCCATCGCGTTACCACCCCTCAAAACCACCATCACCATTCAGTTTCCATGCCATTAATTTCCCTAGCACTAATTTACAGTTTATTTTTATTTACCCAGAAGTTATGTTAGACTCTAATATTTTTCTGTACATTTATTTTTGGAATTTAGAAGATACCAACCTGTAAATTGAAATGCAGACGGAAAGAGAACGTGTATCCCAGCACTATGAAAGTCAAACATGATGCCAAAATAAAGAGCAATGCTTCCAAATATTGAAAAAGCATTCACAAAAGTCCAGTAGGAAGTATCTAGGCCAATCTGTTGGGAAACCAGAGAAAAATGAGCACTCACTTTGGGGAGTTAGCAAGAAATAAAAGGATCTAAAGATTCTGAAAACAGAATTTAGCAATTTAGGCATGATTTGGCTTGAGTACTGAACAATCAGAAACTATCCTTGGCTCAGGCAAGAAATAGGAAATATGCTTGGTTTTAAGGAGTAGAAACAGCATTCATATTTTGTATAGTGTCAGAGGCTCAGAGAGAGAGAGGGAGCCAGGTGGATGTGCATGCTGTCCTATGTACAGAAATACAGGCACCAACAGATTTCAATTGAAAGCAGATGACTAAAACCACATACCTGGAAATTGACTGTTATTACGAGAGCAGAAGCAATTGTGACAGCAAAAGATTGGTAGTCTGAAGGTGCCTCTCCATCTTGTCCCACAGTTTGTAGATAAGCTCCAAGAGGTATGAAGAAGAGGATCATCGATGTTAACACCCCATGCAACAAGCTTACGAAGAATCTCTTATAGTTGAATAGTAAGTCTCTTTGTCCCACTATATATAACCCAGGGAATCGGAGGCTCAGTTTGTCACTCACATCCTTAAGGGAAAACACAATTAGAATGTGTACCGTCCAGCAGGAATCAACTCAGAAATGTTACAACTTATATGGCACAGAGTTTCAACTTGTTTTGGGAAGAGAAAAACTAAACAAGTCCTGAATAGTTTCACTGTACAGAGATCAACCTCATTACCATCTTTTGATATTTAATCAGTGAGGGACTAGGTACAAGTGTATTATTTTACTATTTATGGAACATAAGCAAATTAGTAATGTCAAAAAAATATATAGGGAGGCTATTTTTACATCCTCTTGAGAATATATACTTTGTAATTCTTGGGGAAAGTTATTTTCTAAGAATTATTAGAATGTGGACTAATTTTGGAATTATACACAAGTTTTGTGAAGTGTTAATATACTTTTAAAATGAATGAATCATTGTAGAGAGATGTACTATACTGTCAGTGTCTTATCAAGAAAGTCTTAGTGTCCAAAAGGAAGATACTAAACTCTTGTCAACCCAGGCACAGAAATCCTCTTACTATAAGACAAGAAACGCAGCAGTTACTCCGGTTGCTTAGGGTTTACTCAGAATGAAGTGAAAACCACTGAAATATTTGCTTTGAACTTCTCTAAGAGGCAGGCTCAGTCTGTCCAGAGTGTCCCTGTCAGCACAAGGCTCCCACCTGGTCGAGCAGCGCCATGAGGAGCACAGGCAGGCTGGAGTACAGTACGTTGTAGAGGGTGATGAACCAGTCTTCGTACGCAGTCTGCGGGGAGATTACAGAATTTGTGTCAGCCAGGAAACATTGCCAGCCTCCTCGACAGGCATTCGGGTGCTCTCTCAAGGCGGGGGTATCCCCAGGCCGAGTGGGGACTTCTCCTGCCAGGGTAAACACTACCCCTCCCCACCATCTACACCTGAAGAAGGCAAGAGTTTATGTCTATGTAATGGGCAGAATCAAAGACCGTTCCACAGAAACTAATTTTCCCCTTAAATAAGTGGGGGAATGTGCCCCCAAAAGTTTAGGAGAAGGAGTCTTCTATTTGAATAAAGCTAGAAATCGAGTCAGTGTTCATCCTTTTTATGTCTCTTAATTAATGAATCTGAATACATAAAACTAGCCCATTAAGTACCACTAAATTTTCATTTATTTTTCACGTTCTAGCATTTCCATTCAAACATTTTGTGAAACAATTCGACTGAATACAATAGATATGCTTCTGAAGGAGATAAGTGAGGCTGTGCACACACCCATCCTCAGGGTGGGATGGAGGAAATGGGCTTACTCAGCACCAGCAGTTATGTACAATCCTGCGGGAAACAGGAAGAAGGCCCCAACCCTACTGAGGGTTCCTCCCAGCCCATCTCCGAGGCTCCTCTGATGCCATTTGTCTGTGGCATAGCTTCAAAGGGGTTTGGACAACCACGGGCGCTGACTTGGGCTCATTTTTTACTAATGATGTTTTTTCTGCTGTATCACTATTTTAACATTATGTATGTCCACCACTCCTGTTTCTGCAAAAATGAAAAGGCATGAAACCCCAAACACATGAGGACATGGTAATCTATGATCTTCTAAAGTTTATATAATCCCTTTAGCCTTGGTCACAATATAATTTTATACATTCAAAGTTGAACAATTTCTTATCACTACTCTTTAATGGCAAAGTAATTTAGAAAAAAAATCTAAGATGAAGGCAAAGACACAAAAGCCACAGATCAGGAACAAACTCCACCTTTTTAAAGGCAAAAAATATTTTTAAAGCACCAGAAACAGAAAGATCATAATCTTAATCTAGGCCTCAGCTATTAGGAGATGGAACACCAAAACTGCAAATCAAATAAATGATGATGATGATGATATATTACCTGTGCAGAGTACCCATTGAAGAAGGAGTACCAGAAATGAACCAGAGTAAATGCAAAGTTTTTATAAAAGAAGTAGCGTAGGAACTTGCACATCCTTATATAAGACCACCGGCCATGCACCAACAGCAGTCTCTGCAGGTATCTGAACTGAGCAAAGGAATAGTCACTTGACATGACAGCTTGCATGCCTTCTTGTCCACTTATTCCAACACCAATGTGGGCAGCTATGGGACAGAGGGAGAAGATACTGTGAATGATAGGCTTATTTTAAGGCAAAACATTGAGATGATAAAAGTGTTTTCATAGCAGGACAAAAAACATTCATGGGACAATCAATATGAAACCTCTTGCTCCCCAGCCCCCACTGCAGCTTCTGAACTCAAAGTCAGAGGTACAGTTGCTAAACACAGCAAACGGTTGGGCCTCCATAAATATTTGTGAAAAGATCTCAGGTGGGTGGGGAATTCCATTTGGATCATCTATGTACCCAGCTCATAAGCCATCCTTCTCACCCACAGGATGAGCTCTAGGCACCCATCTATACTAGTATGGCTCTCTTCCCTGGCCACAGCTGTGTCAGCCATGGGCAGATATGTAACCTTCATTTCACCCTACTCTAATTAGAGAGGTGGGAATGCAAATAAAAACCTTATATTGCCCTTGCAGCTAGGTTCTCTTTGTCAATTAAGTTTCACAGTTTCAACCCACTTGATACTTGGAAGCAGAAGTGAGCTGAAGCCCACCATCACCTCCCTTTGTGGCATTTCAGCAAACAAATGCCATTCTCCAGCTGCCAGATGTTGACAGACAACTGCAAAGGCTTCTCAAGTGAAAGGCTCTTCAGAGGATCCTCAAAGCTAGAATCTCCTCTAGTGAGTGACTCAGATGTTAGACACTCAGCCGAGAACCTGCTGCTTCAGTCCATCTAGAACTTTTATGACTACTCACCCCCTTATATTATCACTTCTTGCTTAAAGTACCTCAAGGAGTCTGTTTCCTGCCCTCTCTCTGACAGAAAACCCAAGCTGGGCCATCAGTCTCTTGGCATTTGGAATTAGGACTTGGGTGTGCTTATGTTTGAAACTTTAACATATAAATTCTTGAGATGTGGGATGGATGTATTTCTTTCTGAGGGGATCTGAAGGGCAGAGAAAGTAATCTAGAGGGAGGGAGGGAGGGAGGGAGAGAGAGACAGCCACTGGGTTCCTGTTGAAGCTCTAGGTCCTGGTTCCAGCATCTTCTAAGGCCGGGCTTCTTGGGCAGCATGAGACATCTCTGTATCTTTTAAAATAATTTTTTTTTCTTAAGCTAGCTTTAGCTGTTCTCCAACACACATAATCAAAAGAGTTTTAACTAAGATACTATTAAACTTTCAAAGGCTTATTCATGGTCTTCGTGACTTTAGGACACATTGTTTTTTTGTTTTTGTTTTTGTTTTTGTTTTTGTTTTGCATGGAGGAAGGTTTCCAGAATGATTAAAAATGAAAATGATGATTTTATTCGTCCTTCCAATAGTCATTAAGTCACAAATTCAACTTAGAGAATTACAAACTTTACCTAGGTCTTAGAAGTCATGAAAGTGAAGAAGGAAGTGACATTTAGAGAACATGTGTTTGTAGAACACCCCCTATTACGTAGACCCCGAGAAGTGACTGCCAACTCAGCAGAGTTGCCAGTAAAAAGAAGCTCCAAAAATCCCGCTCCATTTGCAAAACACAAGGTTTGGCAAATTCAAAATATAGAGACTTGTCCAAACCTAAGTTTTCAATAACACGTTGTAATTCTAAAAAATAGAATAAATTGCATCTCATTCAATATTTAGGGCCTCTCTCAAAACACGTAAGTAGTTCTTATGACCAGTCGTGATTGCCAGACTGCTCTTTCCTACCAAAGCATGGCCTCCTTTTCCTGAACAAGCAGCAGAAGGAAATGTTGAGATGCTGTTGGAGCCGAGGAAAAGGGACGGCTGCCACAGGCCCTGGCGTCCAGTCCAACTTTTCTGCTGAGCAGACCCAGGACAGTACGTGAAATGATTCACAGGGTGATTCAAGGCAACTGAACAGATGTACTTCGTAAGGCCACACTGTTTATTTTCCTTAAAATCTAAATATAGGCACCTAGATTTTCCTGAAGTTCCAAATGTGGTTTCAAATGCCTCCCTAGTAAGCTCCTTCGTAATTCCTTAACAATCTGATCATTTCCTCAAGCCTTCCTGCCTCTGTCTCAACCTCTAATGCTGCTTGTTCATTCTCAGGGTCTTAGACCAAGAAAAACCACACCCACCACCCAGCAGACTTCTTTAGGCACAAAAGACGGAGAAGGCAGCCTCTGAGAGTCCTCGGATCCTCGTGAGGGGCAAAAATGGCTGGACCGCAATTCCCTCCACTTCTATTAGGCTGCATTGCTGACAGTGAAATGTTAGCAAACGGTTAGACTGTTTTTGACACTTAAATTTCACTCTACTTCTTTAAAAACAAGTTTTTTTCCCCCCTGCATATTGTTCTTGATGCAGTTGAAAGAGATGACAATTTTTACAGAGTACAAAAAGGCACTAACAATACTTAGATAAAGCTACTGACTTTAGACTTCCTTGTTTGTTTGTTTGTTTGTTTTTGTCCCAAATGAATGCCCTGTAGGTTATATATAACCTATATATAACCACCTGCCAAATAACAGAGCTTAATGAAATTCTTAAAGACAACTCAGGAAAAACAAGTCTTTCTAAGGTTATCTGTGTTGACTTTGTGATCTTTTTCACTATCAATTGGTAAAGTCAAAGGAACAAAAACATATATGAAATCTGTCATATAATCAGATGGTAGCTCTGTCTGCAAGGTAACCTCCATTCCTCAAATATCTAGAAGTCTACATTATAACTGAATAAAAATAATATCTTGAGTTCCTTGCCCTTTTGGCACAGCTAGTTATTTTAAGGGTAAATAATGGAAAATAAACTAGAGCTGCCTACGGAGGAAAGAAATAGATCTAATGCAGAGCAAGAAATGCCATTTGCATGGTAGGATAAGCACCTGAAAACAGTGGAGAGGAGCTAAATGCAGTAGTGACAGACACATGATAAAAGAAGCAAGAAGACGTACATCACAGCTGCCTTCTGTTGAGGAAGATAAAGTTGGAATATTCTTAGTGTATATCAAGGAGGAGGAGAAGAGACTCTAAGGAAAGAAAGACAGATGCATGAGTTACAAAATTGGCCGAATTAAAAATCTAGCTATACATAATGCTAAGCCACCTAGTGCAACAGGACATGCATATACATGTGTAGTCACGTAATAGTTCATCTTATCACAAAACTATAGGTGACATTGGAGATAATTTTCTTGTTTTCAGATGAGCATAACAAGCCCAAGGCAACACAGCATATTAACAGTAGAATAAGGACAAATATTCAGGTCTTCCTGGTTTGGGCATTTTCATTACAAGATTTTCCTTATATAGGGAGAAAAAAAGAACCAGGATTCAGATACGTTGATAAGATTGATTCCACATGCTTTAATACTGGTACAATTGTACTTCTGCATGATGGGACTAAATTTTTTAATTTGTGGGAATCTAGGGTCCTCCAACCAGCAAAAGGACCCTTGGCCGTTTTCTAGGGAGGTCAGGAGGATGCTGAGATTGTGTTGGAGCTTTGCTTCAATGCCAAACGTGTTATTTTGAGCTTACCCCAGGTCTCCCGATGGTGAAATTCTAAAAGATTTACCAAAGGCAAGAAGAAAGCTCCCGAAAAAGATGCTTAGGGGAGGGAGAATAATATTCTCAAAACAAATACCAGAAGACGGTTCAATGATGTATTCCAAGCTCGGCAGAATTTTTAACAAAACCTACTAAAGAAATATGGGAGGAGAAGCAGAAGGAGAGAAAAAAGTTCAAACCTATGTAAAAGGAGAAAACAAGGATAAATTTATTCATGTGGAACTCGTCTTCTACTTGACATTCTCCAAGTGGTGCTGTCATGCCTGCTCTCTCCTACTGGGTGGACTGTACGCTTTTTGAGGGCAGGGTCCCAGGTGTAGTCAACATGGCAGTGTGTCTTTATTAAATGTCTGCATTATGAAAACCTAAGTAATGAAATCTGAAAAACTCCCCTCAGAAATGTTCCTGCCATTTCTTTAGCAATTCGGGTTGCACTGGCTGCATGCACAAGACTCACTTTTGATCATGTTCACATCGTTGGCCCCGTCCCCGATTGCCAGCGTGATGGCTTTCTTGTATCTCTTCACCAGGTCCACCACCATCGCCTTCTGCTTGGGCGTGACTCGGCAGCAGATGACTGCACTGCACTCGCAGGCCAGGTCGACGAAGTTCTTCTGCCGCTGTTCTTTTTTAGCTTCCAGCATCCTTTTACTTTGCGTCCGAATTCGTCTTTCTTCTTCTGTCCTTGGGAACTTCAGCTTCAGAATCTTACTTGTCTTGGTCTTTTTCTCTAGAAGAATTTCATTCTGTGATATCAGAGAGGGAAAAGGTTATAACCATTTTAGTTTTTACATCAAGAGTACCAATCCCAAGATTTTGACAATGTGAAGGCTAATTCTCGGATTATATTGTTGATTATATTGCTCTCATTATAAAACATATTAACTGTCAAAATTTAGAAAATACAAAGTACAGAGAAGAAAATTTAATTAGCCATTAACTGATAAACCAGGTGTATAACCAATGTTACCAGTTTGGTATAATTCCTTTCGTATAACGTTAAGTCTTAAAACTTGGGAAACTGCACTTTCATTTATGGGCTAAATGATTTTTAGGTTGGCAGTTCACATGAAAAGCCATCTAAAATTGGCCCATAATGAACTGCTTTAGTTTGAGACAAAGGCACATGTACGTTCATGTTACGTACCAACCAAGAACCAGTGATGATTAAGGCGCGGTTCCCACTGGATGGAAAAAAGGGTTCATGCACTGGGGGTACAAATTTTGCATAGACTCCACCTCTGTTCCTCTGGTTTTCCATCCTCGTGTTAAGAAGAGCACTGAGGGAAAAGGAATTTAAATGTTTAAAGAGCAAGGTCATGAACAGGGCCTGGATTGGGAGGTAATTTTGACATATACTCTCTTTTTTAAATTGTGGTAAAAACACAACATAAAAATTTTCATCTTAACTCTTTTGAAGTGTACAGTTCGGCCGTATTAAGTATATTCACACTGTTGTATAACCAATCTCCAGAACTTTTTCCGCCTTCAAAACTGAAACTCTGTACCCATTAAGTAAGTCCTTATGCTCCCCACGCCCAGCCACTGAGACCCACCGCTCTCTCCAATTTTTCTTTCTGTGAATGTGATCACTCTAGATAATCTATATATGTGGAATCATACAGTATTCGTGTTTTGCGACTGGCTTATTTCACTTAGCATAATGTCCCTAAGGTTTATCCATGTTGTAGCATGTAACGGAATTCTCTTCCCTTTTAAGGGTGAACAGTATTCTATTGTTTGGATAAAACACATTTTGTTTATTCATTCATCCACTGATGGGCATTTGGCTTGCTTCTACCTCTTCGCTATTGTGAATAGCGCTGCTATGAACATGGGTGTGCAAATATTCTCTTCGAGTCCTTGCTTTCCATTCTTTGGGATTATACCCAGAAGTGGGATTGCTGGGTCATATGACAACTTTATTTTTAATTTTTCTGAGGAACCACCATACTGTTTTCCATAGTGGCTGCACCATTTCACCTCCCACCAGCAGTGCACAGAAGTCGCAATGGCTCCACGTCCCGGCCCCCATTAGTTATGTCTGTTTTTTTGAGAGTAGCCATCCTAATGGATGTGAGGTGCTATCTTACTGTGGTTTTAACTTGTACTTCCCTAATGATTAGTGATATTGAGTATCATTTCATATGTTTGTTGGCCAATGCTGTATCCGCTTTGGAGAAATGGCCGTTCAAGTCCTTTGCCCATTTTTTAATGGGTGACATGTAATCTTACTAAGCCTTAATTCCTCCACCATGGGGAACACCACATTCTTGTTGTTTCATTATTTGCCAAAACAGCTAAAAGAAGGTACAATTGAAAATGTGTTCACAAGCGACGGAAGGC
>NW_011888843.1:4854952-4872043 GCF_000151845.1 Pteropus vampyrus | reverse complement strand
GTATAACGTTAAGTCTTAAAACTTGGGAAACTGCACTTTCATTTATGGGCTAAATGATTTTTAGGTTGGCAGTTCACATGAAAAGCCATCTAAAATTGGCCCATAATGAACTGCTTTAGTTTGAGACAAAGGCACATGTACGTTCATGTTACGTACCAACCAAGAACCAGTGATGATTAAGGCGCGGTTCCCACTGGATGGAAAAAAGGGTTCATGCACTGGGGGTACAAATTTTGCATAGACTCCACCTCTGTTCCTCTGGTTTTCCATCCTCGTGTTAAGAAGAGCACTGAGGGAAAAGGAATTTAAATGTTTAAAGAGCAAGGTCATGAACAGGGCCTGGATTGGGAGGTAATTTTGACATATACTCTCTTTTTTAAATTGTGGTAAAAACACAACATAAAAATTTTCATCTTAACTCTTTTGAAGTGTACAGTTCGGCCGTATTAAGTATATTCACACTGTTGTATAACCAATCTCCAGAACTTTTTCCGCCTTCAAAACTGAAACTCTGTACCCATTAAGTAAGTCCTTATGCTCCCCACGCCCAGCCACTGAGACCCACCGCTCTCTCCAATTTTTCTTTCTGTGAATGTGATCACTCTAGATAATCTATATATGTGGAATCATACAGTATTCGTGTTTTGCGACTGGCTTATTTCACTTAGCATAATGTCCCTAAGGTTTATCCATGTTGTAGCATGTAACGGAATTCTCTTCCCTTTTAAGGGTGAACAGTATTCTATTGTTTGGATAAAACACATTTTGTTTATTCATTCATCCACTGATGGGCATTTGGCTTGCTTCTACCTCTTCGCTATTGTGAATAGCGCTGCTATGAACATGGGTGTGCAAATATTCTCTTCGAGTCCTTGCTTTCCATTCTTTGGGATTATACCCAGAAGTGGGATTGCTGGGTCATATGACAACTTTATTTTTAATTTTTCTGAGGAACCACCATACTGTTTTCCATAGTGGCTGCACCATTTCACCTCCCACCAGCAGTGCACAGAAGTCGCAATGGCTCCACGTCCCGGCCCCCATTAGTTATGTCTGTTTTTTTGAGAGTAGCCATCCTAATGGATGTGAGGTGCTATCTTACTGTGGTTTTAACTTGTACTTCCCTAATGATTAGTGATATTGAGTATCATTTCATATGTTTGTTGGCCAATGCTGTATCCGCTTTGGAGAAATGGCCGTTCAAGTCCTTTGCCCATTTTTTAATGGGTGACATGTAATCTTACTAAGCCTTAATTCCTCCACCATGGGGAACACCACATTCTTGTTGTTTCATTATTTGCCAAAACAGCTAAAAGAAGGTACAATTGAAAATGTGTTCACAAGCGACGGAAGGCAGGCCATCTTAATCTGAATTAAAATGCACTGGGGTGAACCCTACTGCACTATAGGCTATTGTTTGGCAAAAAGAAGCTTATCTGCACATAAAGTTATGTCTGCTTTTGAGAAATGCTCAGTGCTTTATATCAACACATTATTGAGAAGAGCACATATAACACATTCACGTGATAGAAAAATGAGTCGGGATTTTGGAGTGGAAGGGACTGTAAATATCTTATCCAATCTCTTCATGTTACAACTAAGGAAATCCAGTCCGACAGAGATGATGTGATTTCCCTACAGCAAGTTGTGGGGGAAAATGGGATGAAGACTCCGGTCTCCTAACTCTTGGCCCAGGGCTTTCCTCATCACACACACAGCCATTATTTTTCACCATTAAGAACAGGTTTCTCAACCTTGACACTTGACGTCTTGGAACAAATAATTCTTTGTTGTATGTAGCTGGCCATTGGACTGTAGTATGTTTGGCAGCATCCCTGGCCTCTAACCGCTAAGCCAGTAGCACCTTTCCTCTCCCATGGTGACAGCCAAAGATGGCTCCAGATATGGCAAAATGTCCTATGAAAGGTAAAACTGCCTCCTGTTGAGAACCACTGCACTAGAGGATTCGTTGTCCACTATCCTATTTTACACATTAATTTAATTAGCATTTTCAAATTGAAAATAAGGAATGATCAAGACAAATCACTAAAAGGATGAAAGAGAAAGAAATGTGAAGTTGCTCATTCAAATCATTCTATAGGGCTCATTCTTTCGGAAACCATCTAGAAAGATGGTTCATCTCTTTATAAAGATAAGCTGAGCTAAAAGCATGATGATAAAATTTGCTACTTGCGTGCATTTTATGTTCTAATTTAGCTCAGGGCTCAATTTTCAGCACTTTAAAAAGAATACCATATGGTAATTAATTAAATTACTTAAAACCAAGAAGTTACTTAAGTAAACATATTAGTATTTATTTGTCCATTGCTGTTTTTCAAAACCTAAAAGCACAAAGAGGCATGGTTTCTGTACTTCTATTCAAACAGAACTGATCTCTTTAGATTATAAGGCTACTAATTTTGTTTGTCTAATTTAGCAGAGTGCCTAATATACTGGAAGGACTCCCGAAAGCTCTATCATCATCATTAGAAAGAAGACTAATAATAAGCATCAACTCCCTCATCATCTCACCAGAGGAGGCAAATGTGTATGTTAACAGCTTAATTTGGCCTTATGACAGCCTGAGGGAGACGTCATAAGGAAGTCTTGAGAAATAAAAGGAACTGTCAAGCCAGTGGCAAACAGGTCCTGGTAACTGTGTGCAGCACGCTTCTAGCTTATACACCACAGGGCTTTCCCCCAATATATTTCCAGGTCTGCTGCAACTCTGATTTAGGGCTAACTAGTGTTTCACCACAAGCTAAGCGTGGAAATTCAGGCCTGAAAATCAAGACAAGACTATAGATGTAACCCACCCAAACATTTCCTTTCAGGCAAGATTGTGGATTTTTCTTCTATTTTCCTTTCAAAAGGTAAAATTCCTAGAAAAGACAATACATGAATATAGTTCGTATTAATTTTAGTGGTGTCACAGGCCCGCTTCCTTTATCAGCAGATAAGCGCTGAGGACTTCTAAGGAATGGAGAAAAACAGCTCTTGAAAGGGCGGATAAAGGCCCCAAGTTTCCCTACGATGTGAGGCCATGCCACAACCATGATGCCTTAGAGCTTCCCGTTCTCTTGCTTCACTTAAACATGAAGAAACTGTCTGAAGTGACACTCTCTCTAGCTTCCACTTCTCCTTGTCTGCTGTGTCTACCGCACCGAGTCACCTTTATAAAAATGAGGCATTTCATGTTCTCATCCTGCAGGTCCTGGACTTACTTTATGTCTTCCCCAAAGCAAATAGTGGTATCTTCCGTCAGAAGTTCACAAGCAAATCCTATATTTTCAGCAGTTTCTACAACAGAAAAAAAGATGTCATTCCTACTGATGAATTTAATAATTGACTTTAGTAATGATGATTTTTTTCAGTTAATGAAAGAGCCAGATTGAATCAAATATGCTGGCTTTTTTTTTATAGCAATGTATAGAAATCACATAAAGAAAAAAAATTCCTTTGTAATAAAAAGTTTGAAGTCTGGTTTGAGATGTTTTCAATAAAAAAATGTGCTATGTTATCGAATACATCAACTGATTATTTAATAAATGTTAAGAAAACATTTACTAAACACATTCAGTTAATGTGGTTTTAATCATTATGTTATAGAAGGAAAAAAAAATTGTTCATTTCCATCGGCCTTCATATGGGGCTCCTACTGGAGATCTTCCCTCTTTTTTCTGTCATCGCCCATTGGTATTTGTTTATGCTCAGGGCTGTGCTTCCTGTAGCTTATCAGTGTGTGGAATCCACTGATGTTAGAGCAAGAGAAATTATCTGGTCTCCTGTGGGACACCAGTGGAGTAATGTCAACGCCAAACAACTCTGTTGAGCTCTAAACTTAAAAACTAAAATCTGCCCTGGGGCATAACATTTTAATTATCATTTTCAATTAATAAAATGGGCAAGAAAACTAAAGTTGTTCAGTGTTTTGTAGTATTTTAACCAACGCCCAACAAATGGCCAAGCGCTGGGGAAGACAGAAGGGCCAAGAAGGATGGCCCTTTAGGACAGCAGCCCATGTCTGGTTAGAGGGACAAGACTAATCACAATCAGCAAGACTGGACCAGGAGCTCGATTATAAGGAATAACTGAGGGAGTTTCAGGAGGGACGCAGGCAGAGTGGGCTGGAATAAGAGAAAGGTTTCTGAGGGAAAGTGTCTGTGCAGGATGGAAAGTCTGAGAAGGTCACCTTGGCCCAGGGAAACAAGAACTGCAAATATTTGTGTTAACAGATACACTTCTCCATACAGTGAATTACCCTTTTTGTCTCCGGTAAGCATCCAGATCTTAATGTCAGCTTTTGCAAGTTTTGAGATGGTTTCTGGGACTCCATCCTGTAGCTTGTCTTCAATAGCTGTAGCTCCCAATAGCTGGAATGTACATTAAAAAGAAAAAAAAAAAAGAATGAGCAAATAAGCCAAAAATATTCTGTTATTGCAGTCTGCCAATCTGCAAAAAAAAAAAAAAAAGGCTAATTCTATGCCCCAGTTGGTACTCTACTGGGGCCAATGGCCAACACTGACAGAAAAGCTTGCCATGCTTCACACCGCAAACCAAAGTAGCCCAAAATTTTTTTCTTGAAGTAAGAAAAAATATAAGTACAAAATCAAGGACATTAAAAATGTACTTTTATTGTTACTTTACATGGACATAAGCCGATTCTTGCTAAAGGTCAAAATTACTTGTTGAACATTTCCCATTAAACTCTAGGTGCAGTAAGTATTAAACTCTGAAAAATTTTACTTACAAATAGTTTATTTTCCTTTTTCAAAATTTTACAAAATATACATCATTTCAGTAGTTTTCACAATGTACTATGTAGATGCTGGCTTGTTATTGTACGACAATCATAATGAATTTTAATAAATGATATAGAAATAATAGAATCAGAATAGGACCCCTTTTAATGTTTTCTGCCTTTTGTTTCTCATAATGGCAACTTATATTTTGCTTGCCGAACAAAAGAAATTCAAGCAACCTAGTTCCCTTATACCAATTCCAAATGCTGAAGTTAGAATTATCTTTCAAGCATGAGATCAAAATGTAATAAAAGTTAATATAATTTTGAATTCTGTTTAGGATATCAGTGAAATGAAGGTTAAAACTCACAATTAAATCTTTTTCAATCTCCTCATATACTTTATCCAGGGCTTCGTCTCGGTTGGTTGAGGCCACACTGGCTGCCATAAACTTTTTATTCCATTGTTCAAATTCTTTTTCTTCAACTTCCTTGTAGCAAAGGCACAGAGTTCTAAGAGTTTCACTTGCAAAGATCTGTGTCATTTAAAAGACAATCCATCCACCCAAAGAATAATTAATTTTGTGTAATTCGAGATCAAGTTTGAAATCTTATTTGAAGTAATACAATAAGAATTTTTAAAGAGGCCTTGAAAAATGAAGGATTCCATACAAATACATTTTCTAGAGAAGATTAAACAAATGCTATTGTTTTTCTGAGTATCCTCAGGATCTGAGGACTGTATTTCTAGTTCCCAAATTAATTAAAAAGAGATGTATGCCTTTCTTCTAAATCAAGTGACTAGAGTGAAGAAAACTTTTTTTTTTTCCTGAATGACCAAGAAAATAACAGATATAGGGAGCTGCCTTGGGGGTGTTAATGATGTAAACGTAGAACTGACAACTTTATAATTTGTTCCCGTAAACAAGCCCAATTATGAACTCTCAACAAGCATTACTTCCTCAAACCAATTCTGAAATACATGAGCCACTGTTAAACAAAACATTTTAACACTGAGATGAAACATTTTCATGAAAAAAAGTGTCTGGAAAATTTAATCATGGTGAACATATTTAAGCTATTTTAAATAGTTTAAATATGAACCAGTAAAAATATTTCATTACTTCATAGTCACATCTTGTCTAGCTAAGATGGCGGAACTGGTTCACCCAACTGAGTGTTTGCTTCAGAGATTCTTTGGAAGGTTCTGCATTTGATTGATTAATTGGCATTGTTCATATCCTCATGGGAAATTACGCATTGTAACTGCTCCAACAGTGTGTCTAATCTTAAAATGTGACCCCACTTAATAAACAACATATTAATCATGCTTCTTTCTGAAGGACCTTTGGCTGGCCCCAAAACTTGACTAGACACTTAAAGGGAAGAAACTACCCTTTATTAAGCACTCACTAAGTGCTGGTAACTGCAAGATGTTTTCCATTGCAACACCTCTCCATGGTAGGAATTATCCTCTTCCTTTTTCATATGGGCAATTAATAATTCATCTGAGACAACCATCTCCCCCAAGGATACAAGATAAAGAGACAGAACTGGGATACCAGGTGTTATACATATCTTTCACACTTCATTGCCATCATCATATAGAACCAAAACATGAGGATTGGTAGGCAATTCTACAGAAGAAATTTCCAGAATCATTCTGAATAATTGCAATATCGCTGGACTAAATATGTAGTCCTCTTAGAACACAGGTTGGAAGCAATGAAGACCAAACTGATTCACTAACCAAAGTATCGGAACTCAATTATGCGACACGAGGCTCTGTCATGCCCCGTCATATATGAATGCTTTCTTTCCTCTGCTACACACTAGGGGGCTGGTGGAGTCCTTGGGGCCCACAGCAGATATTAAGCCTACGGCTCAGTATGGTTATGTAGTTTGTTCAAGGTCACTGGAAGAGAGACCAGTCATTCCTCTGGGCCAATCCTACAGATTCTGCCAACCTGGATGCTGGGAAAGGGCACCATGGTCACTTTCTAAGAAGTCACCAGCAGGGGCAAAACAGGAACCAGCCTGCCGTATTCCTACTTTGGTGCTCTTTCTACTCGATTACAAGACAAAGGAAGGATCACCAGTTAACATACAGCTTTCACTCCAGAAAGTTAAGTTTGGAATTTTTAGCATAAAGAGTGAAAGTGAGACTTACATCCAGGGCATCCTGTGTCTCTTGTTTCGTAGGATTCATTCGATGTAACCGTTCATAAATTACAGTGTCAGCACCTTTACAGTAAAGCCTGATATTGCCTTCTGGGGTTCTTACTAGTGGCAAGGGAAAGAAAAGCAAATAATAAAATTAGGTTTGATTTCTTAACAGAAAACTACATTGATAAAGTTAATTTGAAGTGTTACTGTGCTAATAATTCACCATTGGTTTAAAATCATCAATGCACCTAAGAAAATGTTGCTCTCAACAAAGTGGGTAAGCCATTACCTCTACAGAATGCACTTGTGAAATAAATATGAAAAGATTCTTTCAGTCATTCAGTTTTCTGTGTCCTTATTTATTCTTTCATCAAATACTTACTGACTCCCTGATATGTCCCACGCTCTGTGCTAGTTCGTTTCTTCCACAGAGCCTCAATCCTGTCAACCAACAGGACTCTTTTACCCACAGACTTGTCACACTAACCGCCTTTAACACTCGGACCATTACATGGCTCCTTGTGACCGTCTTCTTGGATTTTTTGATCTGTGTAGTAATTTAACTGTAGCATATGCTTCATAGCGAACTAGATTTTAAGTTGGAGGGGCTCACAAAGTAAAGACACAGGTGGGCAGTGCTGCAAGCTGTCCAGCTGCCGCTTCGGGCTTGTTGCATCTGCCACCCCAGATTCAGCAGCTGACAGCTCATATCATTGAAGAATGTCAACATTTACAAGATTTGGATACATTGCAAATGTTTCTTTGGATAATGGACATCGGGCAGAATGAAGGAAAAAAACACTAGTTTCAGTAAGTCTGTAGAAATCTTTCAGGAGCCAAGTAGTTCATTCACTGGCCACTTTATCCTGGTGTCACTAAACCAAATGTGTGACAGGTCGCTTCTAAATCAGTGATTCACAGGTATACTCTTGAGGGAGTCCTACCGATTATAGACATTCGCTTCCGGTCACTGTTGAAATCTAAAATGGCAAGGACATTGTAGGTCCTCTCGGTGCCCATCTCACTGATGGTGATGGTGTTCTGGGTCCTGGCTAGGAAGGCAAAGCCGAAGTTCCTGGCGGCGTTGACCAGAGCACCTTCATCGGGAGAGGCCGCCTGGTAGTTGAGCTGACCTAACAAAGGAGGCGGAGGACAAAATCAGACAAACTGTGACACCAAACGCAGGGCTCACCACGAGGAGTCCACGCCAGAAGTGAGGAGGCACTGCAGAGCCCACTCCCATCCCAAAAAAACAAGTATGCCGACACAAACGCTTTTGAAACTCTAAAGTTTTATTTCTAATTATAAACAGTAACAAACTCTAAGTTAAAAAAAAAAAAATGGCGGAGAATAAGAAAAATATTCCCATAATCCCATTCAGAGGAAAAACAGCCCTGCTGACATTTTGGTATATTTCCTTCCAGTCGTTTTGAAAAAGCCTAGTTCTAGGTTTATGCCATAAACTATGGTAATAGTGTCTATCATGCTGAATCTACAGCATCCTGATTACTTGACCATTCGATGTGAGCATGTTGCCATAGCTTTAAGATTTTTTCCTAAACACTATTTTAATGAAAGTAAGCATGCCACCATTTTACTATTACAGGTCCTTAGTTTCTCTCCAATTTTTTTGCTCTCAAAAATAACACTGTAACATCCATTTTGTGTGTACAAAGGTTTTTCTGACTTTATTTTCTAAAAATAGCTTCCTAGTCGTGAAAATACTGAGCTAGAGAATATGGATCATTTTTGACCATTCGTTTTCCAAAAGGGTTGTACCAGTTTATCTTCCCTCTACAAGAGTGTGCTTACTTCACCTGAGCTATATTTTCATATTTAAAAAAAAAACAAACCTCACAATTTGTCAATCTGTTCAATATCTTGATGTTCTTAAAAGTTAAATAATAGAAAACTGCCTTCTAGTCACAACTACGTTTTGACAATTGAAACATATCTCACTATGTTGAGTGAAAGAAAGCCAGACATACATATACATGATTCTATTGATATAGAACCAAAAACAGACGAAGCTAACCCGTGCTGTTCAAAGTCAGGGCAGTCGTTACACTTCGAGGGGCAAGGACTGGAAGGGAACACAAAGGGTACTTCTAGGGAATGGACAACGTTCTGTTTTTAAAAATATAGTACTCATGACACGGGAGTAGTATTCAGTTTGTGAAAATTCATTAAGCTATATGCTTGTCTCTGCACACATGTTGCCCTCCAGTGAAGAGTTAAAAAAAAAACCCTGCCTATCCAAGATTTTTTGTTTTTCTCCTCTAGCTCTTCTGCTGCAAGCAGGAAAACAAAGTGTTTCTATGGTCAGATGAATTTTACAGAAAAAGGCATTTAGTTTCCCACCATTGTTTGACCAGGATGCAGGTCGTGGATGGATGGGCAGCTTTTTCCACCATCAGTCCATGTGGAAGTGGGGGGTGCTCCACAGTGAGCGCTGTAGTTAGAGCTGAACTCTGTAGGTAGACCTCCTCCCTCCCTCCTTCCTTCACATACCTGTGCAGGTGGGTCGCTCTGATTAAGTCAGTATTAATCACTTCCCAATTAGTAATTAAAGATGATATTTTAGGTTCTCTCTCTCTCTATTTGTTCACCCAGGAAGCCGCAGAGCAGAAGTTACAAATTAAATCCAGCATTCTACAAACATACACGCACGCCAGAGGGCAAAATATTTAACCGGAGCTAAACAAGCAGCAGTGAGAACACAGCACACACAACTTCGCCTTTGCCAAGCTTGGCTGGCACATGAGATACGTATATTGCATCATACTGGTGGCGAACTTATTTCCAAAAGAAACAAAAAGATGAAAGGTGGTAAAATTCCCATGAGTAAGACAATCATATCTGGAACAAACACTGATATTTTTATCATTAAAAGAAAATCCTTCCATTTTGTTCTAGTAATGGAACCACAGAATCTCAGACTAATAGAGACGCTGAAGCTTCGGAGGCCTGGCTCAAACTTCAACGTCATGTTTACAGGGAGAAACCTAGACTAAGAAATGACCCTGAAACCGTTTCTGCACAGTTAGAGGCAACCAGAGAGAACATCTTTTCTTTTATGGACTAATTTGTGGATCATGAAACTGATAGAAATAAAAAAAGGTGTTCAAATTACAAATCCCACATGTCATCAGACCGATTCTGTAGCTCCCTCTGGGTGATAACAGCCTCCCCAGGCTGCTGGTCACCAGCTTTGAAACAAGTTAGCTTTCGGACAACTCCTTCCCCTCAATTGTCTGCGGAATGACCCCACATTCAAGGCATTCTCATCTCCCCATAATCCAGGCCCTGGGCTTCTGTAGCAACCTCCCGTGTCTCCCTGCTCCAACTCCTAAAACATAGTCATGGTGCATCCCAACTTAAAGACCTGCAGGGAGAGAAATGGCCTCCAATTCTTTCACACTCTGTTCTCGCACGGCCTCTGTGGGAGGCAAGAGTGTAAGATGGCCCTGAGGTCCGCCTGCCCCAAGTCCTGGTGTACACGCACCTTCCAGTTATTCAAGCAAACACTAAACTAGATACTGCCAGAAAGGGATTTTGCGGGTCTAATTAAGATCCAGATCAGTTGATCTCAAGATTTCCCCGGGGTATTCCCAACCTAATCAGGTTAGTCATTAAAAGAGACAGGGCTTTTCCTAGTGAGAGAGATATGAAGCATGAAAGAAGTTTGATGGAAGGGAGATTCTCCACTGCTGGCTTTGAAGATGGAGGGAACCATGTGGCAGGGAGGGAGGGAGGCCTCCAGGAGCAGAGAGCAGCCCCAGCTGACAGCCAGCAAGGAAATGGAGACCTCAGTCCTACAACCACAGGGAACTGAATTCCGCCATAGCCATACCTCTTTTAACCTCCTCCATCTGAAAATCCACCTTGTCTCCATTCTCAGTGACTAGAGCAACTGGCGGTCACACACAGCTTGGAAGAGGATGCTGAGCCCCAGAAGAGAACATGGCCTGACCTTGATCTTAATGAGATTTTGAGCAGAGAACCCAGTAGTACCATGGCCAGATTTCTGATCTAAAGAGCTGTGAGCTAACGCATGGGTATTTTTAGCCACTGAGTTGTGGTATTGTGTAACAGAGCAATAGAAAACCAAGGCACCTCTTCGCACTTCGCCCCCATCATGCCCCACGTGTACTCAACACCCAGGCTGCATAAACCGTCTGTTGAACTAGTCAGATGTTTTGGCACCATATAGGACAGCGTTTCTTCCACTCTCTCGTTGATGTTATACATAATAAAAGGCTAACCAGTCTCTGTTATTCTTATAAAAGAGGGAAAACGAGAGCGGAAGACCAGAGGTGCACCAGCATGGTGGAACGCGAGGAGGACTCAACTAGAATGAGCTTGAACCTGCTGCATGTGCTCTGGCAGCTCCTTGTGCTTTCTGGGTCTGCACCTCCTTATCTGTAAAATTTGGAGAAGCGATCCCAATGGTCCCTTGCAAGGGAAGATTTCTAGGTACCTTATGTATCAAAGCCAAACTAATTACTCTTTTAACCTCCCGCACTTGGAAATCCAACTTGTCTCCATTCTCAGGGGCTAGAGCATTTGCCTCGCATGTGCCTGTCAAATACTGCACGAGAGAGGGTTCCTCGGGATGGTAGACTCTGCCGCAGCAGACAGTGGAACAAAGAGCTGCACAATGTTAGGTGGGAAGAGACTTTGAACTCCACCCCTCTTCCTGTAAATAGAGGAAGCTACTGCTCAGACAGAGGCTTTGGTCTCTACTGTGTGTTAGGACCCCCATGAGGATGGCCCATCTGCATCCAGCACACAGTCCGGGGCTCTTCTCATAATATCCCAGTGGGGAAAGAAGAAAATAGAAACCATAAGAGTAATGCACATTTGCCTAAGCTGGCTGGTTAGTTCTGAAAATGACACTACCGCACACTCAAAAATAATTTAGAATCATTTTACTAATGACTCAATAATCTTAAGAGAACCAAGTTGCTTAAAAATGTCATTCCTGCTCTGTATTGCATGAGTAAAAAGTGCTTGGCTAGTCGAACAGACTTCGGCCTCCACTTCGGTCATCGGTGACCTGGTATTGTCCCTTTCCATCTTCCCCACTTTGCCTGCTAATAGACCCTCCCATGAATCCACCCAATTTGAATTCTGCTGTTATCTTACTTTATTGCACTATTAGATTCGTCTTTGGAGAATGGGATCCTTTGAAACTTGCTAAAAGATATCACATACAGCTTCGACACTTAGTTTTTATGCATATTCCTTCTCTGGAGTTTAATAGGTGCTACATATGAAACCTCAGGATTAGAAACAGAGAGGGGCCTTTGCCATGTTGATGAAAAGTGGAGAATGGACAGGCAGACCACACTGAATTATAGACATGCCAAAAAGGTTCCTTTTGCTCTTTCTATAATGTAGATATCTGTCTATATAATTTATCATTATATATGCATGGGAGAAAATGACTAGGTTTCATTGACACTGGACAAACTTGCTATAACAAAGCTGGCACAGGCAGCATATAGAATTCTGTAAACACACAGTGTGAATATATATATGCCTTACTGTCAAAGTGTGCAGCTGAAACTTATTGGATATCGTTAACCAATGTCACCATAAAAAATATAAATTAATTGTCTTCGGCCATGCTACCCTGAACGAGCCCGATCCTGTCTGATCTCGGAAGCTAAGCAGGGTCGAGCCTGGTTAGTACTTGGATGGGAGATCACCTAAGAAGACCAGGTGCTGTGTAGACATAAAAAAATATATAAATAAATAAATAAATAAATAAATAAATAAATAAATATAAATAAAAATAAGGGGTTGTAAGCCGACAAGGTCCTTGCAACCTGTGAGGTCAACCAAGGGTTACCTCGCCTAAAAAAAATTAATTCAAAAAAAAGAATTCTCCAAAGTCACCTTTGCTTGTTCCCATGCAAATGCACATTAATTATGCTCCTTCAAATGAATAAGGTACCCTAAGGAGGCCTTGGCTTTGGCTGGTATTATTTCAAACCCTAAATATAATCTGAATCTAGAAAATAAAAGTTAATCTCTGAAATTATCTTTTAAAAAAGACTGTCCAAGTTTAAGATCCAGATAAAGATAAAGTTTACGATCCAGATAAAGATCCAGATAAAGATCCAGATATAAATTAATTGCTCTTAATAAATGTTAAGTAATAATATAGTGGGAAGATTTTGATTCTTCTGTTATAAGTCAAGAGTCAACCATTTCTTTCAGTGATAAGATTTCATTTACTGCGTGATGAACACAGCTGGAGCGATAGCTGTGAAGAAGATGTAAACTTTCAGAGGCCAGGACCGTGTTTCATGTTTTGCTACCCCATCTACCATCTAGTGGCAGATACTCAAAAGTATTCATTGCTTGAGTAAAAGTGAGACAAACTTATCCTGCATATTACTCTATATCCATTTGAGTCCCAAGCACGAGTTACCTGTAATCTAAAAAAATTGTTCTCCAATGTCTGAGGAGCAAGAAGAACACTCACCGTCAATTCTGTCCACCATGACCGTGTGGCAGACTGCAAGCAGGAAGAAGAACTGTCGCACTTCTGGCTCTTTCCCTGACTGGATCTGCTCCACGAGATAATGGTCATAAAATGCAAGCTTCCCATCAGCATATGTATTCCAGCTAAAATCAACTTCCTAAAAGAAGTGAAAAAGGAACAGAAAATCTGGTTAATAAAAACAAATGATACGAACTTTTCTTTGAAGCCAAGACTTTATGCAAAAATCACTGTGGGATTGCAACACATTCTTAACTGTCAAAAGGCTCACACCAGTCTTAAGACAAAAAGATACCCTGTTGTGGGTTGAATTGTGTACCCCCTTTTCCCCCACTAAAAAAAAAAAAAAAAGATATGTTGAAGTCCTAACCCCTCGTATCTGGGAATTTGAAAAGAAGGTCTTTGCAGATGTAATAAGATGAAGTTATGCTGGATTGGGCTGGGCCCCAATCTAATCACCGGTATCCTTATGAAAGGAGAAAAATTTGGACACTAACACACAGGGAGGATGCCATGTGACAATAGGCAGACATCTGAGTGCTGCATCTGCAAGCCGAGGAACACCAAGGATGGCAGGCAAGCTGAGAAGCTGAGAAGAGGCAAGGAAGGATCTTCCCTTGGAACATTCAGAGGTTCTGACAACCTTGATTTCAGACTTCTGGCCTCCAGGGCATGAGAGAATAGATTTCTGCTGTTTTAAGCTGTTTTGTGGCGATTTGTCATAGCAGCCTTGGGAAATTAGTACACACTCCCAACAATTCCTTAAGGGAAAGGACTCACCTCTATTCTGCTATGACTGTGTTGAGAAGCATCCCGATGGTCTCCTGAAAAACAAACAAGACAAAGCAAATTGAGTGTCCGACTGTGTCCACAGGTGTCTCCTCCTCTTGCTTTGGGTCTATGTTGGTGGTGGTTCTATGGCTTTCACAGCCTGTCTCTGGACAGCCCGTGAGTTAAGAATGGTTTTTACATTTTCCAAGAATTGTAAAAAAACAAGCAAAATATAACAAAGAAGAATATTTGATAGTGTCCATATATGGCCTGCAAAGGCTAAGATATTTCCTATCTGGCTCTTTACAGAAAAAGATCCCTGACTCCTGGTCTAAAGGGTCAAATAAATATACGTCCCTTTACACTGTGATCTCCTCTTAGGCCAGAATCACTTCTTTTGGAGTGCTTTACCTCCCCCAGCTCAGAGGGCACTGCCACCATGCACGTGAGAACCACTTCCTCAAACCCCCAGCATCCCACCTTCCTCCCAGAAGCTCATTATGTGAAAACAAGTTCACAGTTTCAAGGTTTCTACAGGTGGGAAGCATATGGTATTCTTATGGTTTAAAAAAAACCGTACTAAGTCTTTGTTTAAAAGTTAGAGCACTCTAATGGAATACAGTATTAGCCTTAATATTTTATAAATATATAGCACATTTCAGAAGGTTAGAATGGAAATAGACTTCAAAAATAATATTGCAGCAAAATATACATAAAATTTACCATTTAGCCATTTTTTATATGAAACCAATAATTTATTTCTCCTTATTTTCATTTTATGGCATTACAGAAATAAAATCCAATTAATTAAAAAGACAAATAAATTTATGAAAATGTGGTGTCATACGATTACTATTTTTAACAATAGGCTATTTTCATCTTAGCTATTTTTAAGTGGACAGTTCAGTGCCATTAAGTGGCAATCATGCTGTTGTACGACCAGCACCACACCCATCTGCACAGCTCTTTATCTGCTAAAATTGAAACTCAGCACTCATTAAACAGTAACTTCCCACTCCCTCTCTCCCCAGCCCTGGCAACCATCATTCTGCCTTCTACCTCTCTAAATCTGACTGTTCTAGATAGTTCATGTAAGTGGAATCAAAGAGTACTTGCGCTTTTGTGACTAGTTCATTTCCCTGAGCGTAATGTCCACAAGGTTCACCCATGTTGTAGCATGTGTCAGAATTCCCTTCCACTTTAAGACTAAATGATATTCCATTGTATAGATGTAGCACATTTTTTTTTATCCTTTCATCCACTGATTGACACATGGCTTGCTTCCACACTTTAGCTATTGTGACTACTGCCCCTACGCACATGGGTGTGCAAAGATCTGCATCCATGCTTTCCATTCCTTTGGGTATATGCCTAGAAGTAGAACTGTTGGATCACATGGTAATTTTAAGTTTAATTTTTTGAGGAATGTGTGCCTATTTCTGACTGCTGACCTTTCCCGGCGTGTGTTCCCAGTGATGCCAGTGACACTGCTTCAGGACTCAGCCCAGAATGACCACAGGGCTCTGCACTGGGATTGACACTAGCGACTCAGGTCATACATGTCCAGGGACCGCGTAGTGGCTTCCACTCACCGTATATTTGCCCGTTGATGCAGCACTTTTTAAAGGTCATGATATTTTGTGTGAGCGTCCCTGTCTTATCAGAGAAAATGTAATGGATCTGCCCAAGTTGCTCATTCAGCGTGGTGGTTCTCGCCTTTGCGGGCGTGTCCTTCTCAGGATAGTACATCTGCAGGTCCCAGTTTATGAAGTAACTCTGTCCAAGACGGATCACTTCCACACTAGCAAGACAAAAGATTACTTTCAGTGGAGTTCTCGGATACAAGTGGCAGGTAGTGTGTCTTATCCTCACTTGTGTGTACAGGACTGAACTGCTTGTCTGCAAAGACACAAGCCAGGTGGTGGCCCATGTGCCCAGCCTCTGGGTTCTCCTGATCAAATACATCTTTCTTTAGCTTTAGGGTCAAAGCACCCTAAAGCTAGTTACTCCTGAGCACATCCAGCCGCAGCCATAGGGCCCCATTATAAACACTGGCACTGCAGAGGGCACTGCATGGTGTGGCAATTCAACTCTCTTTCTCTCATTTCCCATCACACCCTGGGACAACTGGAATGGCAATGTTAACCTTTGTCCCAATTGTAGGGCAAAGGGAGTGAGCGTCCACTAGAGTAAGAAAAAGGACTTTGGGCAAATAACCCTTAAATCATGATTCTATGTTGTGGAAAAAAAAGCATAATTTTTTCCCTAAGTTCTTATAAGGTTACAGAATATCCAAAATAAGAAATTCTAAGGGGATCATCTCGGTTTTAAAATTCTAAGTGATTAAATACATCTCAATTGTAAGGAAACTTTATATATCCAGCAAGTGTTAAGTGGACAAAGGATGTCTTATAACAAGTCAAACAGATGGAAAAATAACTCCGTCTTCCCTCCTCCCATAAATAGTTCCTTAGTGCCTACTGTGTGCCAGATACCAATCTAGGCACAGGGGACACATCAGTAAATAAAACAGACAAAAATCCCCACTCAAGGAGGTTACTCTTCTGCTGGAATCAGACAAATAAACCAGTAAAGATATATCACGTGGTGAAAATGCTCTGCGGAAAATCAAAGCAGGGAAAGGAGAAACAGAGACCAACGTGGGATGGAAGTGACATCTAAGATAGGACGGGTCAGGAAAGGCCAAGGCGACGAGGTGGCGTTTGAGAAGAGACCCGAAGGAAACGAAAGAGCAACGATGTAGATAGGGAAGGAAGAATGTTCCAGGCAGAGATAAGAGCATGTTCAAAGGCCCTGGGGCAGGCACTGGCACCACTGAAAATATCAAGGAGGCTGGAGAAGGGCAGAGCACCGGATCACACTGGGTCTCAGGGTACAG
>NW_011888843.1:4844487-4853162 GCF_000151845.1 Pteropus vampyrus | reverse complement strand
GAGGTGAGGTTTTATTCTAAAATTATCTTTCAGAAGAGAAGACAATGTCTTATATTCAAATCCTTAAACACCATCATACTGCACAGCATTCTCTCAATATTTTTACTTTGAACAACAGCATCCTGTTATTGAGGATAACAGTATGTTATTGTGGGGATACCTTAGCTAAGTTACCTTAGCTTAGTATAAAACAACTTTAAACGATGTTTAATGGGATGCTTATAGATAGCATTTGATGAAAATGATTTTTTAAAAAGTCAATGAAATTTCACCCATAAATGGGTAATTATTCCCAAAGTTGGGTATTTGTGGGTAGTAAAAAAATTTCCAGGGGCAGATTTAAATTTCTGGACACGGATTCCAAAAGTGCTATATCTCAAAACAAATTGGCACAGAAGGAGAAACAATGGGCTTGTTGTGAGTGTCCTAGTCATAGCCAAGACAATGACACCAAAGATGCGTGTGAAAAATTCAAATAAAGTTTTCAGGAAATGTGAGAGCAGGGGGAAAAAATTGTTTATTAAATTAATATATTAGTTTTATATGATTTTAAATATGTATGTATAAAGTATTCTATTATATATTTCCTAAAAGTTTACATATTCGAACTAAATACTTAAAAAAAATTAATTCTCTTTAGGAAATTGGAAGACTGCTTACTATTTGGGGCCACCCTATGCGCAGAAAAGAGTTAACACAGCAGGCCTGAGACTACTGTCTTCAGAAGGCCTGCTTGTAAGGTTGGCCCTTGGGTTTGGGACATCTGGGAACTTAGATTTGGGGACAGTTTCCTGATTCCTTATTTCTTATTCTCTGATAAGAATGTCTCATTATTTCTGTTTGTGTAAAACTATCTGGTCTGTGCTGGCCACCTGCATTCCTTTGGGGAATCTGGAATTTTCGTCATGCTAGGCAGACGGAGCCTACGTGACCAGACCCCAGTAGAACTCCAGGTATTAGATGGGAGGGGGGTTGGGAGGCTGAGTGAAAAAGGTGAAGAGATTAAGAAGTACAAATTGGTAGTTACAAAATAGTCACAGGGATATAGAGTACAGCGTAGGGAATATAGTCAATAATATTGTAATAACTGTGTATGGTATCAGGTGGGTTCTAGACTTCTTGGGAGAATCACTTCGTAAGTTATATAAATGTCTAACCACTATGCCATACACCTGAAACTAATATAACGTTGAATGTCAACTGTAATTGAAAAATTAATAAGAAAACAAAACAGGCATTGAGTCTCTAATGAGCTCCCTTGGTATAGACAACATTTCACACGGGCTGTCGCAAATTATTGCTGGGGGAATTAAGTGTGTCTGTGTGTGCGACTCAACTGGGAGAGGACTCTTGAAAGCTTGTGCCTGGTTTCCTTTAGACTTTGCCCCGTGAGCCTTTAGACTTTGCTGATCTTGATTTGTTTTAAGTCAATAATAAGCCATATCAATGAGGACGGCTATACACTGAATTCTGAGAGTCGCCGAGTGAGTCATCAAACCTGGAGGTGGTCTTAGGGACCCTCAACACAACTTAGATTTAGGCTTGTCTTATATTTGGATGTATACAGCATATGTTGAAAAAAAAAGAAGTTTGCTTTTAAGAGAACAACCCCTATGGAAAACTAACAGCAGTAAAATCAACCCCACCACGCCCCCTAATTTATCTAGGGCTCCCCGGTTTTCCAAATGGTCACTCCAGTCATCAAAATAATCTAGGGCAACCTACAACTTGAATTTCCATGCCCGAGGGAATTCTTCTTTTGGAAGTGTGGCATTTCTGAGAAAAAGTGAGAGAACCCTCTCTCCCCCATCTTATCTTGAAGTGCCTCATGCATTTTTTTACTTAGCTTACAGAGGTAAGATTTCTTTGCATTAGAAAAAATACAACAAAATTAGAGCGAAAGACAGCAATCTAGCTTTTCATCAATGGAAGAAGAAAATAAATACCGTATAAACCATGTAATTCATCAAGTAATCAATTTTAGTTCTTTTAAATCTGGTTTTCCCACTATTCTTCATTATTTTTGTGTCAGCACCTAAAAATGGAAAATTCAATATGATCAGCAATTGGGAAAATCAATTCACTGGCATGTCAGTAAAATTATTCTTCCTTTGGTTTCGATGCAGAAAGAACAGAAAAGCAATCCCCTTCTTTATATCAAGAAAGCGCAAACCAGATCAATTTCCCAAGAAACTCTGAAAGTACCTGCAAAAATGACCAATCCATGGCAGAAATCAGTGTTCCTTATTACACAGCCACGTAACAAAATTTTATCAGCGTCCAAAGGAAAACTGGTGTTTCTCCAAAATAGCGTTCCTGTAAACTTATCTAGTCGGTTATTGGGTTCTTCACATTCAATAAAACCTTTAAAAAAGATATGATTCATGTAAGTACTCATATATGAAAGATTTTGTTTTTAATTAATAGGGACTGGATGAAGCAACTACAATTTAAAACAAAATAAGATGTGTTTGCACAAACCGTCAAATGATGCCAATGAATTTTCTCTTTGGAGATATTGGTGTGTGATTTCAAGTGCCATTTTGAACTTTAAATTTGTTTCTCTAGAGAGAGAGAGAAGAATTAAATGAACAAATTTTGGAGCTTAAAAGGGAATATAAAGAAAATTATATAAAATAACAGTAGGTACACTTGGAAGCAAAAGCTAGATAACTAGCTTTTTCTATTTTCAAATTCTGCTCACGTTAGAACTTCAGGCGTGGGTGAGGTAACCCCCTGAACTGGAGAACTCTGAACCGGGGTGGGGGGAAGTTGGTGCCCTTCACCGTTTGACATTTTGAGTAATTCTTGCTGGACAGAGTCACCCGGAAACTTCCCTTCCTCCTCTAACCTAACTCCAACCAGCCTACACTATCAAACTGCCCTTGAAAAATTTAGCATCTAATATTTAATCACACTAAGATGATTCTACAAAACATGTGTTACAGAAAGTATCTAGACTCTTTCAATGTACTGTTTTCCAGTGTGAATAACTGGATCCCATGGCTTTGAAAGATAATTCTGAGAAAGGAGGTGGTAACCTTACTCCCAGTTCTTGGCATGTCCCACCCACTCTTTATTCTCACTCATGGGAATAATAGCTATTTTATAGTTAAGGCTCAACAATCAAATGACTGACTTTAGAACAAAGGAAGACGTAGGTTTTACTCAAATGATTTCAACTCTCCATAAAGAAGCTTACGCATATCTAGGGTATGAGGGAAGGTGTTTATGCCAGAGTGGAAATTACAGGCACAAGCCTTGAGAGCCAGCACAGGGGAGCAGTGTCCCAACTCTGCCACATACTCTGTGACCTTGGGCAGGCTACTTCACCTTCTGTGTTTCGGTTTCCTCACGGGGAATGCAGAGGTAATACTACTACTTGGCTCGTACAGTTGCTGAGATTATTAAAGGAACTAACACGTAAAGCTAATGTAACCTAGTAGGCATTCAATAAATGTATTGAAAACTGGTCAAAAACAGAACTTGAGTCTCAGGCGATAGCATAATAATCAAAGAGAGAATTCAAAATTATCTATTGGAAAAGACTTTAAAAATCAGTTCCTTTTTTCTATAGTAGATTATATTAATAGTCATTCACGTGTCTGACACTGCTCAGCAGTTTACAGAGGGCTCAGGCATACATTCTGCCACCGATCCTTTTACCTTCCCTGAAAGGTGGGGAAAGACAGGTTCAAGAACACCATTTTATGGATGGAATTTAAAAAAGAGAGAGAAGTTGGTCTGTTAGGGAAACTGCTGGACAGAAAGCAAGGGCAGAGGCAAGGCCAGCTCCCAGGGCTTCTCGTCTGAAAAGCGAGGCTTTCAGTGTGATGGACACACCTTCAAGGTCAGCTTTAACCCAGGCCCACCTAAGACACACTCACCCGTCCAGTTCAGCCGTTTCGACATAACAGAGGCTGTTAGGTTCAGAGCTGGACAGCAGCAGGATGTCAGCCTGTTCGAAACAAAACACACCCATGACACACAGGCTCCCAAGGCAAAATCAAGCTCCAGGTCAGATGGGGAAAAAAAAAAAAAAAAAAAAAAAGAATGAGAGATGCAGAGCTTGTTCACTTACTGGAATAAAATCATTTTTCTTCAGACGAATAACATCTCCAACTTGAATCTCCTTCCACTTGGCAATTTTGAATCTAAATATTCAAAATAAAGATAGTTTATTGTTTTTCCAAAAGTTACTGGCAAGAGATATGGAATTATCCTTTCAGGAAGCCAAAGATTCTGGGAAAACATGTAAATCGCGGGGAAAATTTTCGCTAAAAGTTCAGTTGTTTAATGATGTAACCACATTGAGTGGCTGTGAGAATCGTATTATCCTTTGAAAGAAGTAGTAATGATGGTGCCGAATTTAACACGTTCTCTTCATCCTACAGCAAGTAATGAAGGGTTAATGGCGGCTACTTAAAACATGTGGCCAGGAGGGACGTGCCCCCACCTTCTGCTTTTGCTCATGGCCTGTGCTTCCCCCTCCCCTGTCCTCTCTCATCCCTCTGGTCCATCACCTCCTTCCTCAGTAGCAGGTCCCAGGTGGTCCCAGGACAGGGACACATTACGGCTCCCATGTGGGCCACCTGGAATTTGCCTCCTCTCTAGGTTAAATGATCTTTTTAATGAGTGCGTATCACTTTTATAAGTCTAATAAGGATTTTGATAAAGTGTAAAATAAATGAAAAGATGATTATCTTCAATATTCGATTACATAGGAAATACCCATACAAATGTCTAACAAATCAACATTTTAAAAAGTTTTAAAATAATAGTCTGTTTTGATAGTTTTCATATATAGAAAAGATATCCCCAACAGATATTATGAACCTACTACAACTAATAAACTTAATGTTTTTGGAGGCAGAAACCCAACTACTATGTTTGTCCTCCATTAATTTATGGATTAAAAAAAAAAAGATCTGGAGATTTAAAATACGTTTTAAATATATGCTTACACCCCAGTTTCCCCCAATTTTATAAGAATTTAACACACAATTCTTAATCCCAGGATTTTTTTTCTTCAAATTTGGCTTTTCTTGCAAAAAATGGAATTGTAGTGAGGCTGCATCTTAGTATCTCTAAAACTGTGAATTAGCAATTTGCACGCGGGTCTCCAGTGATAGGTGACCAAGTTCGCATCTCTTGTCACAGCCCTTGGTGGGGATTAGAGGACATTCCACCAGACCGCAATGTCCCGGTTCCCCTAAGGAGTCCCCTGCTGCCCTGCCCCATTGATGCTCATGTCCTGACACAGGTTTGACCCCACCCCAGAGGCTGCCACGGCCACAGCCCTGCCCAGTATATGCTCCCCAACTCCCAAATTCAAGGCAACTCAGGGCCACTATTTACCAGTGTAGTTAGCCAGGCTGAGGGCTGAATAGCCAGGGGTGAGCTATGGCTCCCTCCACCCTTCAGAACAGTGGTTCTAAGTGACTTGAAAGGCAACCTTGGAACAGAATCCATTTATTTGTGGGGTGGGAGAAAGCCTCTGAACATATTTATAGATAGACATAATCTATATTTGAATTAGACATAATAAAAGTGTGGCTATAAATCAGGTTATTTTGCTCAGTGTTGACCCATAAAAAGTCTTTGAATTGGCCTTCAGTCATTTTTACTACTTGACTTTGTAGTTCTGCCTGGAGGCCCTTGCTCAAAACACAACACATTACTGGTCTGTGAGCTGGCACTTGGGGCACAGCTGACTTTATTAACTGAAACTGGTCTTGAGCTCTCTCTGTGTGGTGGAGGCTCTGGCGGACAGAAGAACAAACACTCAGGCCAGCCTCTCTGAGAAACTCAAACATTCGGCACAGAAGATGAGACAGCTACACGGGTTCTAATACACTTCCAGATTTTAGATCATAATAAGAAAGATGAGAAGAAACCCTCTGAAAGTGGAGTGAAGGAAGAAACCACTTTAGCTGGAGAATCAGGGCAGGTGTCAAGGCATTTGAGCCAAGCCCTGAACAGCAGAAGTTTGGGGCTGGTAGGTGGGAGCAGCACATTCCAGGCTGAAGGAGCTTGTAAACACAGGAGAGATGATGGCTCAGCTCAACTGGCCACCTCCCGTAATCTAATTTAGGTATAACCTCCAGGTCACAGACGGGGTACAAAGAGAGGCCTTCCAGTGAAAGGGTGAATGCACTGATAGGCTTCTGAGTTCTAATGATTATCTCTAAGTATGTCTCTAGACATGTTTACATGTTACAGCCCTGTAACTAGGTTACCAATTAAGGAAGGCACAGTACCTGCCGTCCTTAATAACTTCACACGTTCTGTTGTTGACTTCGTTATCCATTTTATGGCGAGCCTTTAGAAGAGAGATGGGGAAATGTTGTTTTAATAACCTCCAAATGTAAAGTATTAATGCCAAACTGAAAAAATAAGCTTGCGGCCGAGGGGAAGAAAGTTGCGTGGGAAGTCCTTACCGCGTCGTCCACGAGGTCCTTGATGGCCGTGATGCCCAGCACCAAAAGCAAGGGCACCAGCGTGGTGTACCATGCCAGGGTCGTGATCTGAGGGATTGTCTGGAAGAAATAAAACATGCATGTGTGCCTGTGAAGGCATAGCTGACCCACAGGTAGCTGCTAATTCTAAAACTGATAATTTGAAGTCTGATCTCCATCATCACCCAAGTCTATACCCTGCAGAGCCTGCAGAAAAGGCCCTTAAGCTTCCACCCTTCTTCTCACCATCTCTCTAGCTTCTAGCCCCCTGGAATAGAGCACAGAGGCTCCTGGAATTGTCTCATTGTGACCTTAACTCAATACCAAGGAGGCTTTGTAGCATCTGAAGGAGAATTGCTTCAAATTCTTCGTGAAAATCATAATGAACAGGGGGAGGGCAGCGTGGAGTGTCAGGGGAAAGAGAATGCATACGGCAGGCTCTACACTGCTGGTTGCTTAGCCTTGGGTCCCCGATGGAGGCAAAGATGGTAGTTGACAGTGGCTGCCTCTGAAAGCTAGTGGTTGGGGTGGGGCATCTCTGAGAGCATAGAAGAAAGCACTTTCTTCAAAGTCATTACTATTGGTCCAGCCAAGAAACAGGCTGGCCTTGGAGGAAGCGCCACTTCCATCAAGACAGTCTTTAAGTTGGAACAAAAGATTGGGAAGCAAGTTTTGTAAAAATCTCTTCTAACCATCCTATTGGTTATTGGGCCATATAATGTAAGAATCTGATAAAACCAAGTGGACGTGCTATGAGATGTTTGTAACCTGCACGTGAGGTTACAAGTGATAACTAGAGAGTATAGAGTTCCCCTGATTATAAAAACAGTTCCTAAACAGATAAAATTAATGCTCTCCAGAAAAGTGAATTTTTGCCACAATTAAGGGGAAAAAAAAACTCAGAAAAAAATAGACCTTTTCCAATGTAAACCCAGTTCACAAAAAATAATTTATTGAGATGACAAAATATTAATAACAATCAATAATATTCTCGGGGGAAATTAGGCATCTAAAAAAATAAAGGGCAAGTGTAAACAATAAATTCAATTTTAAGGTACAAATGATTTTACAAAGTGAGGGTTTTAACATTATTCACTTTGGGGAAACCAATTTTAACCAAACATTTCCATTTGCTGCCTTCCCTGTTTACTTTACACCAACCGAGCAGGTTCGTGTGTGAGGCATATTCCCTTGCGTGCAGAACCCCGATGTTAAAACAAAAACTTTCAAGATTATTCACATTATATGCATCCACAACTTAAATGTTATTGAGTCACCATAATTCAAAACAGATTTAAGATATCAAAGGGCATTCATTACCTGTAAGATAAGAAGGACCAGGAAATAGAAATTGGCTGCCCTCTTAAACTGCTCAAACAAATTCAGTGGTAGAAAGGTAAATGCATTATACTTGTATGTTTTAATTGCATTACTCTGTTGGAAAAAATCAGAAAGTTATTTTAAATCATTTGTCACGATGTAGACACACCCGCAAAAATCACTAAGTCCTATGGCCTACAGTGGTCCAAGAATGTCAATTGTCAGTCAGAAAGATATTGAGATTTCTTTTAAACTTTAATTCTAACCAGGCCTCAAAAAGACTCCTTGGGAGCTTACATCAAGAGACAGTATTGAGATGTAGCCATTTCACCTCGAAAGTCCCTGGCAAATCCAAATGGGCCACATGGGCCACATGGGCGCTGCCGTCAGATCCTTGACTCCTTAGAACCTCTTTGAAAACCGGACAAAAAGAGATGGCAAACTGGGTGGAAAAGCAGGAAAAGGAACACTTTTACTTAAAGGGGAGATAGAGATTACTGTGTAAGAGAGAGGACGCCCTTGTGGCTTGAACCGCGTGCCCTCCAAAGATACGCTCACATCCTAACCCTGACACCTGCGAACGTCATCTTATCAGGAAATAGGGTCTTTGCAGACGTAATGAAGTTACAATGAAATAGTACTAGATTAAGGAGGCCCCTAATCCAGTGACCGCTGTCCTCAGAGGAAGAGGAAAATTAGACCCAGAGAAACACACAGGGGGAAGAAGTCCATATGAAGACAGAGAGAGAGATGAGAGTGATGCTTCTACAGCCAAGGATCGCCAAAACTGCCGGCCAGCACCGGAAGCCGAGGCAGGCGCTTGGAACGACTGCCCCTCAGATCCTCCAGAAGGACTCAACCCTGCCGACACCTTCGTTTTGGTGCTCTGGCCCCTTG
>NW_011888843.1:4841505-4844087 GCF_000151845.1 Pteropus vampyrus | reverse complement strand
CTAGATTAAGGAGGCCCCTAATCCAGTGACTGCTGTCCTTAGAAGAAGAGGAAAATTAGACACAGAGAAACACACAGGGGGAAGAAGTCCATATGAAGACAGAGAGAGAGATGAGAGTGATGCTTCTACAGCCAAGGATCGCCAAAACTGCCGGCCAGCACCGGAAGCCGGAGCCGGCGCTTGAAACGACTGCCCCTCAGATCCTCCAGAAGGACCCAACCCTGCCGACACCTTCGTTTTGGTGCTCTGGCCCCTTGAACTGTTAAGAAAATATAATTCTGTTGTCTTTAACCACCCAGTTTGTGGTACTGTGTTACAGCATTTAAGCCCACATTCAACAGGTGTTCTGTCTCATATTTCAAAGGTAACACACAGTTTTGAGGTGAAAATATTGTTTCCAAATCCATCACAGGCAGAAGAGGGGGAGATAAGTTATTGAGATTCCTTTCAAATTTTTGTCACTTTCAAACAAAAGGCTTCTGTGGCATTATCGCATATTTTTTCATAAAACATTTTTTAAGAGAGTTTTACACATAGGGAAATTTTCGATCTACATAATTTTGTTTTGTTTTGTTTCAAGCTATCCCTACACACCTTCAGGGTAGTCGGACTTAATGAGATGACGTTCTATAGACCTAATGCTGATTATCAGTGGCTCTAGGGGTTATCGAGAAGGCAGGTGACGCAGGAAGCTCGTAAGCATGATGGCCATTAAACAAACTGGCTTTTAGTAAAGATAATTTACGCAGTTAAAATCAACTTACCGCATATTTGCTCTCCTTAATACAAAAGAACTTTGTGTTGATAAAATGAGGCTGTTCATGGAAGCTTCGATCATTTGCTTTGACTTGCCATGTACAATCTTTAAAAAAGAAAGAAAAAAAATAGTCCATCAAGTAGAAAATTAGCATGCTGTTATAGGTTGAACTGTGTCCTTCTCAAATTCATATGATAAAATCCTAACCCCCACTCAGTAGCTCAGAATATGACGTTCTTTAGAAATAGGGCACAGCAGATGTAATTGTTAAAGTGAGGTCATTAGGGTGGGCCCTAATGCATTATGACTAAAATCCTTCTAAAAAAACATAAATTTAGACACAGAGATACACAGAAGGAAGATGATGTGAAGTCACAGGGTTAAGACCTACAAACCAAGGAGACAGGCCTGGAACAGGTCCTTCCCTCACGGCCCTCAGATGGAATGAACACTGTCTACACCTTGATCTCACACTTCTATCTGTCAGAACGTTGGGACAGGAAATTTCTGCTGTTTAAGCCCCACAGTTTGTGGTACTTTGTTAGATCTGTTCTAACAAACTAATCAAAATGTTGTAACTTGACCGACTGTTCAAAGAACATTAGAATTCTAGAAGAGCAATCCTCGTTTAAATGTGGCTCAAACAAAAGTCCCAGAGCCCCGAGTCACAGGTAAATTATTTTTTCAAACTCATTTACTCGGTTTGTTACCCTATTAAATATTTAGTGAATGAATAAATCAAAGAAAAAGGACCCAACATTTTTGGGTCCTGATGATGGATCAGTGTTATCCACTGCTTTATCGTGATCTCCAGTATCTGTCATCTTTTTAAGTTCATTTCATGTATTTAATGTCACATCCACCATTCAGTCACCATGTCTAAATTCCTTGAGAAAGTCCACAGCATTTCTGTAGCTGTAGATACCCAACAGATATTTCTTATGCACTTCTCCCTAGCCACGCCCCACCCCCCACTAACTACTTCCAACCCAATTCTCCTGGGGGGAGGGGTAGTTTTTGCCCCAGTTATCAGGTGATGTTGTCTCCTGGTTTAACAGAACAATTCTCAGCTTTGTGGGAGCCTCCTGTGTGCCGCCCCCACACGAGCACATTTCCGTCTTCCCACCTTTCAGCCAATCGCATGCCTAACAGCTGTGTTCACCGTCCTCCATTTTTTTCTGTGCGGGTTTACCAAACACGCACCCCAAACACTCTGTCGTGCAGGCCAGTTTTGGAGCTATATCTTGTGTAACTTTCTGTGAATTCCTTTTTTTCTCCCTCAGCATTATGTGAGCTTCATTCATGCGAATGTGAATAACTGCTATTCATTTCCACTGTTTTATAATATCCTATCATATGCATATACCATGATTTATCAGATTGGTCACTGAATATATGCTGTGTTTCTAGTGTGTTGCTATTACAAATTATTTTGCTATAAACATTCTTGTGGTTGTCTCTTGGAGCTTGTAAGAGTCTTTCCAGGTATCTATTTAGGAATGGAACTGCTAGGTACAGAATGTGACTTTCTTCTTCTGGTTGACCACAAATCTTGACGCGCCCCTCCTCCCTCTCTTGAATATCCCCCTAAGGGATATGAGTCTAGTCTTCACTCAGGGACCTTTGAGGGGATGAGGAGAGGGAGGTGGTGCTGGTGTGACTTTCAGCTACAGCCATGGGGACCAAGGCCAGGAGGGGCTGAGGCAAAGCAGTGCCCTCATGCCAGCTCGGAAAAGCGTGAGTGTGAGGTGGGGTCACCAGACTGGAAACTGGGGACTCAGGCACAGTGACATCGCACAGTTCCCTGGCCACCCTGCGTCATCTC
>NW_011888843.1:4826390-4839700 GCF_000151845.1 Pteropus vampyrus | reverse complement strand
ATGGTCACCAAGTCCTTTGATCATCTCCATCTGGAGAAGGAAGTAAGCTAGGCCTGGCCCCTCATCCTGTCATTCCTAGTTCTGAACTCTTGCTTACAGACACACCAACAACCAAAAAGCTGCAATTGTTGGAACAAACTATAGCAAACCAGTAGAGTAAAGAGATCAAAAGTTTAACATCAAAAAGAAAGAAAAAAGCAACCAGAGAGAAATGAGTGAAGGGTATGAATAGACAGGTCATACCCAGGGAAATTCAAATGGCTCTTAAATAAGTGAAAAGATACTCAAGTGCATCTTTTCATTTGAAAAAGAGCAGTGCAGTGCCTCAGTGAGGTGCCAATTTTTATCCTACAGTTGCAAAATATTGGCAAAGGGTGAAGAATTTAATGACACACTAAGTTGAAAGAGGCACTCTCAGTCTATGCAGAGAGGAATTTGGCCAGATTTCTCACACTTTTTAATACATACACAATGATTGAGCAATCCCACTTCTAGAAGTTTGTCCCTAGGTACGTCCTCATGCACAGGTGAAATGACAATCGCAGGGCTATTCAACGCAGCCCTATTTATCAGAAAGATAGAAGCAACCTAAATGCAACCATGAACATCTGGCTAAACATCCATACAGTGAAAGCCTATGCAGTCCGCAAAAAAGAGGAGACAGCTTTGTGTGTACTGATAGGGAAGATGTCCAAATTACACTAAGTGACAAAAGCAGAGGGTGTCCACCATACTGTGCTTTCAGCTGTGACACACAGAATTAATGCACAGTACGAATGCATGCATGGGCACACACCTGCATGTGTGTATGTGTATCTATGGGTATGTAAGGGCACATGTTTCTAAGTATTCTTCGTACATACAAGCGTGTGTATATCTCTGGAAAGACGTTTGAGAAATTAGTAACAGCAATTAAACACGTGTTCACTTAATAACTATTTGTGAAACTATATGCTTGTGTCCTATGCACTTTCCGGTAATTAAAAATATATGAAAAGAAATACATCATAAAGAAGGTAAGAATAAACCATAAAGAAAGGTAGTGGTAGAAGGAGATAGCCCAGGATGCTGATGATGGCAAGAATTCAGAACAGGTGAATAAGAGAAGCCGTCGCCTAACCATGAGCCAAGCCAAGCTCTCTTTAAGGGCTCTAGCTGGAGGTGGCCTGAGAGTGACAAGTCGGGGGTGGGAGTTTTAAGAAGACAAATGTGCCTTGTCTGCTCTCCACTCCTGCTGCCAGGAAGGCTCTGCCCTTCTCAGGTCACTGATACATATCAGTCTCTGAGGTGTATGTGTGCTGGGTCCTTCCACTCTAACCTGGGCCCAGGATAGCCAACGGGCCACAAGGGGTAAGACAGAAGGTGAGACTTAGCATATGATAAGAGACTTAGCAAATCGACTCTGCCTGGAAGGGTAGATAGAGCTCATCTCCCTCGTGTCACGCATTCTAGTCTTCCTAGATTAGGCTCTACCTCTATCCACACTCGTCGTTTCTGAAATGTGTGGATGGAGAGAATGTAGCTCAGCTGCAATAATGTGATCGTTTGTAGTAGTGGTTCTCCAAATGAGGGTTCCAGACCAGATGCATCATCTGAGAACTTTCAAAAAATGCCAATTCTCAGGCACCACCCAGCATTGAGCGTATTAGGAACTCTGGGCGTGGGCCAGCAGTGTGTTTTCACATGCCCTCTGGGTGATTCTCATGAGCCTGCATGTGTGCAAGAAAAAAAAAATGAGAAAAAAATTAAAAAGTGACCCTAGGATACTACTTTGGGTGGCTGGATGGACAGAGGCACCATCGATGACCTAGAGAATGCGAGAAGAATACATCTAGTGTGTAGGGGGGCACAATGTTTCTTGGATGTGGTGAACTGAAGATGCCTATAGGACATCTGGGTGGAAACGTCCATCCAGGAGCTGTAGAGAGAAATCCAGAACTCTAGGCTGAGTTCCAGGCTGAGGTTTAGGCCAGAGATACAGATTTGAAAGTACCCGATATTCAGATGTTAGTCGAAACCACAAGCGTGAATAGATCACATCGGAAGCGAGGGTGGAGGAAGAGCAGCGGGCCGAAAGAGGACAGAGATGCTTGAGTGGTGGAAGCAGGAAGAGGCATCCGTGAAAGTCTGCGAGGCTCAGGGAGGAGTCAGGAGACCTGGTGTCACGGAGCGAGAGGGCACGAGCGACAGCAGCAAGTGTAGATGTGCCCGGTAAGAAGGGACAAAGGTGCCTGGGGATTTGGTGATCAGATAATCACCTCAGTGACCTTATTAAGATGTTTCTTCTAGATAAGAAACTAAAGGGCGGGGAGGGGCAGGTAGAGGCTCATGAACAGGTGTTTGTAGAATGGGGAGGCTGAAGGAGCCAGGAGAGAAAGAGAGGGGATGGCTGATGGTAGGGGCCTGCAGAGAGGCTGGATGGGTTGGCTCCCCTTCCCCAGGTGAGGGGCAGAGAAGGATGACTGAGGGCCTTGAGTTTCTTGAGTGATGAAGCACGAGGTAACTCAAAGCGGGCACCTTTAGGACAGAAGTGACAGTTTGCACAGCTTTTGAAAAAATGGGAAAGGCGCTAACCATGGGCAGGTTGGAGTCTAGAAGTAATCGTGTCTACCTGCTGGATTGTTTGTTGTTTGTAGCATCTGGCTCCGTTACCAAAAAACCCAACTCAGTATTGGTAGTTGATAGAGGAGAGATAGATTGAAAGCCGAGCAAAAGGCCAAATGCTGCATTTGCCTGTGGAAAAAAAAGGAAAAAGAAGAAACATACAACTTCACTCCTTGTTCCTGGCCCTTGCTACACAAAGTGTGGACCAGCTGCATCATCTGAGATCTGGTTAAAGATGCAGAATCCCGGGCCGCACCCCAACCTCCAGCACCAGAACCAGCATTTTCACAAGATCACAGATGGATTCCTATGCACCTCGACTGTGGGATGTGCTGCTCTTGATCCTAATGGAATCCCCGAGGGGGATTTTTTTTATCACTTCCTGATCTATACACAGGGCTCCACCCTTAGGGGTTTCTGCTTTAGTCTGGGGTGAGCCCAGCACAGGTCCCAGATGACCCTAATTTGCAGGCAACTTTGTGACTCACTGTTCAAGACAGGTGTTTCTCAGCCTTTCTCCTGCCTCCATCACACCTGAGGTTGACAGACCCTCCAGCAATATGCTTTGTTACTGAAGCAGTGTGCTGCAGAGTTTGAGCAAAGCAGTACTTTGGGTTTTCAACTGCCTTTTGAAATAAATGCCCCTCGCCGTCATTGAGCATCCTGGGGATCTAGTTAACAGATTCTGATTGGATGCTGTGGGAAGAGCTGCAGGTTCTGCGTTTAATGAGCACTCTGGTGATGCTTGCTGGTGGACCACCATCCTTTGAGCAACGGGTGTGCTAGGTGGGGCATGAGATGGATTGTTCTATTGATGTAAGGTTGAAACTGGTGGAATTCATTTTAGAATATGAATTCTCCCCTTGTCTCACTCCAGACCTACTCTATCAGCATCTTCAGGAGCTGGGCTCAGGCACCTCTGGAGTGTTAAAAGCTCCACAAGTGATTCTGATGCACCAGCAGGATGGAGCACCTACAGTGAGTCCAAGAGGGCGTGTCTTCCTAGGGCGACTCTATCGTTAAAAACCTACTTTAGAGACATGGTTTCCAAGCAGGCAGTATGAAAAGCGACAGCTGCGTTAGGTCTCCACGAGCAAGGGCTTCTCACTCAGGTTCGGTCATAAACAGCATTACTCAAAAGCAAGTTCTGTAGAGATGGCACAGTCTCGCCACACCCGCCCCTGATGCACATCACTCAGCACAGGAACCACCCCCTAGCCCCACACACCCTTTATTTTATAAGCCGCCAGTTACTGTGTACTCTCAAGGCTGGCGTGGTAGAAGGCAGTCTGTCTATGGCTAATTAGAGAAAGAAATTAAGTAGAGTGGAATTTCCACATGTTAGGTATGTGTCAGAAATCCAAATCATCTAATTGAGCAGAACACATAGCTCATAGCTCCTCAGCACGCTTCATGGATTTCCTCAGATCTATATATTTCGACGGACGGGCTTAATCAGTTTTTCAAGTCCAGAAAAACTTCTCACCTGAAGCTAATATTAAATATTATTGAATGTCAATTGTAATTAAAAAAAATTTTTTAAATTTTTTAAAGATAAATTTTATTCATAGCGCTCTAGAGATTGACACCTTTAATTCCAGATTCTTCTCTGAAGAGAGCACTTTCACTGGGTTTATAGCCACAGCTTTTTTGTTGATGTTCCATTCAGTCTGCGGTCACACTGAGGTCACACCGAGAGACAGAACTTCCTCTCTAGGTCCCGATGTTCATGACACCTTTAAACTTTAACGATTGAACATTCCATCTCGAATACTGTCAACCGATGATTGTTACACTCCTAAACAAAATTCTGAGTTGTAAAAGGCTTTTAAAGAAATGGAGTTTTGGTTTATGGCTGTGCCACTCTGAACAAGCCCGATCCCGTCTGATCTCGGAAGCTAAGCAGGGTTGGGCCTGGTTAGTACTTGGATGGGAGATCACCTAGGAAGCAGGTGTTGTAGGCGTAAAAAATAAAAAATAAGGGATTGTAAGCTGACAAGGTCCTTGCAATCCATGAGGTCAACCAAGGGTTGCCCCGCCTAAAAAAAAAAATGCAGTTTTATATTTTCAAGTACAGAGGGTACTTGAAAACCCAACCCAGTCAAGAAGAAAGGACTTTGGGGACCGCTTCTAATGAGGAGACGGGTGAATACCTAGCCCACCAGCTGTTCACAGGCACATGTGCCTACAAGCTGCTCCTCCAGTAGCTTAGCATTCCCCACACGATCTGTTCACAGTATTATTTAGCTTAAAACATAAAAATAAACGATATGGAAGCCTTTGTGTGAATCATCTCCAATTAAGCTGTAGAATCACAACCAGTCAGCTCTAATGTGCAGTAGTCACATGTCTTTGCTAAGCTCACAAGCATGGGAACGTATGCAAACTGGGCCTGTATGTACCCCGGAAGCCCAGGTGCTGATGACGGCAGTGCTGTGTGTGTGTGTGTGTGTGTGTGTGTGTGTGTGTGTGTGTGTGTGTGTGGTGGGGAGGTGCGTGTGTGCCTGTGGAGGGAGTGGGGACAGGTCCTCATTGAAGAGGCTCCTCTCCTAAAGCTCTTACTGAACACCCCCTCTTCCTAAAAGTATGTAACATACATGGAACAGCAAAACCCAAAAGTCAATCAACTGCCTTTGCTAAGGACTGCAGTCTCAAGAACTAAAACTCAGTGCTGTCAGTTACCCTGTGGTTAAGAATTTAAAACTCTGTCACTTTACAGGGACAAGGCTGCACCATTCTTGGTCATTTCTTACCCCTTCGTCCTATGTCTCTAATTGCCAGCTAGCCAGCAACACAAGTAGATGTCCCATAAATATCCCTAAGTAGTCAGGTTCAAAACAGCCGCCCTCTCCTTGACCTACAAATGGGCTCCTCCCCCAACCCAATCCACCCCCGCCTTCCGCCCCTGCTATTACTCATCCCCACAAACATCTCTGTTATCCATGGAGGCAGAGAGCACTTTCCAAAGGCAGCCGTGACAGTATCTGCCATCGTGCAACAGGACCTTTTTACTCCCTCATCAGGAAGTGGCATCTAATTTCCCTTTCCTTGAATCAGGGCTGGCCTCTGTGACTCCCTTGTAACCCAGAGAACCTAGCACACGTGCTGCTGTCTGAATTTCTCAACTGGCTTCTGCTTTGACCTCTTGGGATGACAGTTCTCCAGACAGTCCCTCTGAGGACACTCCCAATGCAGCCGAGACCCATGCTGGGAGAAGCCCAAGTCACAAGAGAGTGTTCCCATCGAAAGACTCAGTTGAGCCTTTGTGTTATCCAGCTCAGGTGCCAGACACAGGAGTGAAGAAGCTTGCACATGATTCCAGGCCCCAATGGTTCAAGTCACTTCAGCTGTTCAAGTCTTCATAGCTGAGGTCCCAGGCATCCTAGAGCAGAAACAAGCCAGCCCCGTGCCCTGTGTGAATTCCTGACTCAGAATCGTGAACATCATGAAATAGTCATTTTACGCCGATAAGTTTGGAGTGATTTTTTTTTTTTTTTAATGCAGCAATAGATACCTGGAATACCCACTGAGATGCTTAAGCCAGAAATTACTCATTGGGCCTCCTTTTCCCTTGATCCTCAGGGTCTGAGCAGCCAAGAGAAGGAATCAGACTCCAAGTGCAATGAAGTCCTCTTCCATGATGAAGACTGGCTTAAGAGGAGCATCATGGCTATGGAGAGGCCGTAGAAGGAGGAGGCCACTGCTACCTTATCATGCATGTTATTTTCAGCCTAAAGGGCTTTCATGGCTCCCTGAGGCCTTTAGGGGGGCATTCAAACTCTTCAGCATGGCCACCGCCCTACCTCAGCATCTAGGCTCCCAAAATGACTTGCAATTCCTCAGCTCCTTGGGGCCTTCCTTCATGCTACCTTAGGCTGGAATGCCCTGCACCTGAGACCACTGGGGTCTCTTTACTTCTCATACTTCCTCAAGGCTCAGCCCAGGTGTCCTCGCCTTTGTGAAGTCTTCCCCTGACCAGGGAAGGCCACTGAAAAACTCACCTGGTTCCCCACTCATACCTCTGTTGAAGCACTCCAATGCATCCCATCACAAATGCCCACCAAGCCTCTACAGCTTGCCAGGCCCAGAGCTTGGTGTCCTGACACAAGCGCAGAACAGGACAGATTGGACTCTGGGCCCCTGTAGCACTACCAGCTTAGCTAGGACATGGGCAACGTGCCGTCGCTCAGTTTTAAATTGCACTGTGAAAGCTGCTGAAAAGGAGGTGAGTGAGCAGCACGCGCTAATCCTCTCTTCTCATAATCTTCTCATCTCCCCCAGCTTCGTTTCAGTTCCTCCACGTGCCACCTTCCCTCCTGCCACAGAGCCTCTCTAGGCGGCCCCCTATTCTGAACACCCCTGCCTCTCGCCTCCCCTAATTAACTCCTCTTTATCTTTCACTTGGCGGCTCAGGCATGCCTTCTTCAGGGCAGAATCCTTTGTCACAGCTCTTTCGAGGGAACCATAGGTGAAGCCATTAAACGCCCAAGTCATTGCATGAGTGAAGTTATTTTTTTGAACTTTTTGCTTTGTCCCCATAGTTTTATATGTGTATAGGTGTACTTTTCCATAAATATAGTCATCTGCCTTCTCTGTCTGAAGAGACTTATACCTTGACTGCCTACAGGTGTGCTGCGCTATCTGCGACCCAGTCAGAGGTTTTATCTGAAAAATCACTGGGGCATAGGAAAGCATGAGGGTGAGGTTCGCGTAAGTCCACAGGTCTGCAAACGAAGAGAAGGCTGGACTCATGGGAAAGGCTTATAAGGTAGTAGAGGCAGGGATGACACTAAATCACCAAAAATGTCCTTAGTATGTAGGCAGACTCATTGCTGGGAAAATTAACTGTTCATTCCATCCATCTCTACATCCACTCATTGGACTTGAATTTGGAGACAGAGGATCTGTTGGAAAAAATGACCACAACTTCAGCCTGGGGGCTCTGGGAGAATCTGAGCACCCCAGAGGGAAGCAGACGGGTCAAGAACAAGATCTGGTGATCGCAGAGGAGATGATGAGTGGTGGTAGAGAGTGGTGAAGCCCAGGCCCAAGCCCACCGTCTGCGGTCCCCCATCCTCTCCCTTAACCACCACGCACTCTGTGTCTCGGGGTCCCTCCCAGAGATGTGGTACATGAAGTAGATTGGATGGAATTAGCCTGCCGTACAAAGGCCTGGAGAGTGAGAACAGACTACGACTGGAAATATGAGCATATTAGGGGTGGGAGGAAGAGTAGCCAGAAGGAAGGAGAAGCAGGAGTGTTGGGACAAGAGGTGTCATGACCCGCCAAGGAGGTCAACGTTTCCTGAAGGGTAGGCTTTTAAAAGGTCAGGCACTTTAGAGCAAACAGAGGTCGGGAGAAGATGATCGATGAAGTGCTCACTGCACTTGGCAGGAGGGTTCTCGGTGCCCTTTTAAAAAGCCTGTAGAGTGCCGGGCAGCCCACGGAGGGGACGGACCTGAGGGAACGGGAGGATGTGGAGGTGAGGAAATGGGTTTCCAGAAGCCCGGCCATGAGAGTAGGAAATAAGACACCAACCAGAGGCAGAAATGCAGGATTCGAGTAAGAATTTGCCGGACGATTGGGAAGCTGTGAGCGCAGCTGTAAGCCAGCCGGAGTGGGAAGGTTGGAGAGTTCTTTAATAGAGCCATGTGCCAAGGAGGCAGGAGAGACAGCTTTCTCATTCCATCCCCAGGCTCGGAAGAAAGAGCCAATTTGTACTAATCCAGAACCCTCTCCAGAGCACTTATTTCTTCCCCCAGGACTTCATCTCTAAGCTGGCTCTTGACTGGCACAGAATTACCGAAGGAGTTGACCTAGTCGCACCAGGACAGTGGGATGGAAAGCTAAAACAGCAAAACGAACAAACAAACAAAACCCCCAGCATTCGAGAGTCAAGGAAGTTAAGGAACCTGTGGCTGAATAAAATTGAACTGGTTTTTTCAAAGCCAAACCTCTTGGATCCTTTTATGCTAATGGACAACCCTAAACTCCGACAAGAGGATAAAGAATTCTGAGTTTCCGGCTGCAGGGGGCCACACAATCTTTGTGTCCCCAAGCACCTGGCAGAACTAGTGTTTCCCAGAAAACACTCTGGGACATACTGTTCTAGTGCGTTCATCAGGAAGCGACGGTGTTCATCCCTTCGAACGGAAAACATTCCCGCGCGTTTTTGTCAATCTCTGCTCAAAGAAAACTAAGTTCTTCTAGTAAAATCCATGGGCTTCTCTCTTTCTCCGTGGAGAAGAACGTTTGCTCTTGCTTTCGATCCTCACAGGACACGATAAATGTCCTTCGACTGAAAAGTCCTTGCGACAGTTTCTCTCCAAACACTCGCTAACACTAAAGCTCAGTTGGACGAGGGCATCTTTTAAAAAAAACAAAACCAAACCAACTTTCTGCACTAAGATGATATTGTCGCAGAAACGAACTTGGGTGACACATTTTTAGGCACCGCTCTGCTGTGCCAGGCATGGTCCCTGGTGTTACTCAACCCGATGGTACTTCATGGAGTGACTCGGCTCCAGTGCTCTAAAGAACTGAATTCTTTGAAGGAAATTGTCATTCATGTAAAATATCCAGATAAACAGATGATGGTTAAAAAGTCAGAATGACACTGACCTTCATTGGGAAAATGCCCAAGTGAGAATATGTTAAAAAAAAAAATTAAGAAAGGGGGATAGAGGGATGCAGAGGAAGCAGGGAGGGAAGGCGAGGGGAGGGGAGGACGCGGATTGGTTGGGGGAGACATGGTGCCCGGCAGAAGTAGGAACCGGGCGGCGGGGTGTGTTTGTGAAGGGCGGATGGAGATGTTTTTAAAAGTCCCGGGCAAAGTCATTTGACAGGGGTTTTGAGACATGAGAACCACCAAATTCTTCTAGAAGTATTTCCTTGGGAAAGGCTATGAAGAGCCAAGATCAAGCCTGAGCTCCCTCAATGCCTGTATTCTGAGGGTCGAAATCTACAAGAAATACGACATGCAAACTAAACCACCAGGAAAGAGCCCCGAGCACCAGAATGTGAAGGCAGAGTTGGAAAAAAACAGAGCCGAGGCTTTCCATCCACTACGTGCTTCTCTGTCATTTCTGCGGGCACCCAGCCCCAGTCCCTTTGCTGTGTCCTCGACCACACATCTGATAGCGTGGCACTAAGCACCAACAGTAAAGTTCACCCTTCACCCCGCTGAGTCAACTCTCTGCCAACTCACCAGATATCCACAGAGATTCCAAGATTGTGATATGAAACTTCGAAGGACAGAGGGAGAAGGAATGAGGAAGAAACGTGTTATTCACTCTTTGGGCGATCAGCTAGAACTCCCTTGCTAACTTGTCAGGCTACTTTATCTCTACCCCATTCGACCAATATCCAGTCTGGACTTGTTATGACAGAAGCCATAGTCCTGTTCAGACTGGCAGTGATTCCATTTTAATTTAGCTCAATTATCATGATTTCAGTACTTTCTACTTAGAGGCAAAAGGCACTTAAGCTTAATACTCAATAGCTTAAAATTATAGCCAGAAATCCTTAGTAAGGTCTAAAAATTCTACACATTTGATATGAAAAGCTGAGAACAGGCTAATGATATACGCTAATGGCCTCCCCCAGGTTTCAGAGACTGTGGTGGGAGGGGCCCATGTGGACATGTGCACTCCCCCCAATGAGCACCCCCCCAACCCAGAAGAAACGAAGAGAGGCACCACCTGACCAGAGCAGGAGCATCATTATATAAATAGTATTTCATGCCTTGTCACTTTTCCTACAGGTAAAAACTGAGGGGGTTGGGGGAGGGGAACCCTCCAGGTTATGAACCAGGAAGCAGAACCCCGGAAGGAGAGACAAGGGGGCAGGGAGTGACATGAGGAACGCAGACTTCTGGGAGACCTGGAAAGACAGATTGGCTGGCAGTGGTAGAGACTTTGGGGAAACCAGATGAAACCAGAGATTATTCTAATAGAGACTGCGGAGAGATTTGTCTGTAGAGTCAGAAGCAGATCAATTTCATGAAGATTTTTGTGAGTGGGAAACCAAAGTTATTTAGCTGGAATTAGAGGGATCTTGATGGAACATTTTCAACCTGCAACAAATCTGGGGTCCAAAGAGAAAAGTATTGGCTTCCTCATGGAGCAGATGAGCTACAAGAAGAGACCACACTTGTTTGCCAGGGTAAGAGACCCAGCAGAAAACGAAGTAGAAGAGCCATAGGAGAAAAAAGCACAACCATAAAAGAAAACTGTTACTCTACATGGCGGACTGTCCGTGGCCACATTCAAGAAACATCAGTAGAGCTGAGTAACTGCAACAGAGACCACATGGCCGACGGAGCCTAAAATATTTATTCTCTAGCCCCTAACAGAAAAAACATCTATTAGACCTCGCCTTGAAGCTGCGCTGATTTGGAGCAGGTAGCACAGTTTGCTGTACAACAGGCCCTGTGCGGCTAGCAGAGACCCATAAACATTTTCCTGGAGAAAAAGAGAGCCCAGATCATTTCATATTCATAAATGGCTGAACAAAATGTATGGTAACTCCAAGGTTCCTGGGTGCAACGACAAGCAAATTCTTCCACATTCGACTCCCTCCTAAAGATATAGACATTAACGAAGACCTAGTTCTTGGCGGAACGTGTCGGATATGGTCGACCAGCCATACGTCCTGAGGAGGCTGTGTCCTTGTGTCCTTGTCTAAGCCTGTCAACACTCTCCCAGTTCCATCCTAAGAGAGGCGAAAGGAGATGCCTTCTGGACGATCTAAAAACAGGCCGCCCGTCCTTTGTAGCTGTTGCCACCACTCACGAGAGGCTCGACAAGGACAGTACCTAGTGTCCACGTCCCGGTGAGGTTACCTTTTCTGAATGTCTCCCGTCTTTGCTCTGCTTCTCTGTTGACGCGATTCTGTACCGGTTCAACTGCGGGCCCCTGGTCTTCAAGTTCGTCTTCTGTTTCATCGTCGCTGTAGGGAACCACTTCATCGTTAGGCTGAGAATCCTCCTCAAATGTCGTCTCTGAGTCTCTTTCTGTACTCATTCTGCTGGCAGATTAGAGCTACCTGGTTTCAAAGAAAGGGAAACCAGAGTGAATTATGACCCGTGCCCAGTTTTTGGTTGAATTCTGCTTGCATTGAGTTATAACGCCCTTTCAACCAAACACTATCTTACTAACATGTAAATGTGTCTGAATAATGACTTAAAAGTTCAAATTAGCATGTAAATAAGAACAAAACCATTCATTACTGATTAAGTGCTTGGATGAGAATTAACAACAACAAAAATAGAGCTGCAAAATTTTTTTAAAGAGAGTAGACAAACTTCAAGGTTCTATTTCACACTGTAGGTCTCTACCCAGCGAAGTCAATTTAATTGGCTCACATCGACTTTCAACTAAAATGAAACAGATTATACAATATCAGAGTACAGCAGGCATAGTAAGAATTAGCACTGTCTGGTGAAACAGTTTGCAAACAATGATGCATACAGACATTTATTTGAATTGTGGGTCTAAGGAATTAGATTTCTTACTGTGGATGGTCAGCGGGGTTTGAAAACCACTGCTCTCAGATAGCTGGTTTCTGCTGTCACTAATATTCTGAGCCTTTCCTCTGGTACATTTTAAATGCAAGCTTAGGTCCTCAGATTTTGCTATGACTTCCTGGGAACACTCTCAAGCCAATTTTCCTAACTGTCACCAACCATTCCTTGCATCTAGCATTCATGTTTGTGTATAAACCACTGTATTAAGTGACTCTACACAAGTAGAAAGGACAACATTAGTTACATTTATATTAGAAAAAATATTTACACAAATACCTCAGGACAGACATACAGCCTGGCATTATTTACATAACCATCATATTGCCATGTACTCAGTACTGTTAATAATAGCAACTCATGTTTATTTAGTGTTACCTGCACGCCAAGCCCTGCTTGAAATGGTGTGTACACATTGCCTCCTTGAAACTTCCCATACCACCGTGGGAAAGGTGTTCTTATAATCTCTACTCTACACAGGAGAAAAGTAAAACTCCGCTGTTGGATAACTTGCATGATAATCATTAAAAGTTTGCATCAAAACCAACTGCTTTCCAAGGAGAGATTTTCTATATTCTACTTTTATGTTACAGTTTGTTATAAATTTTAATCGAGGCTTAGTTGCCTTGATTGGGACTGTTTACTGATTGCATGCTTTGTACCAAATCTAGTCTTTTGGACGTCTAAATTTTTATAGCCATAAGTGTACATCTAGAGAATGTTTAAATATTTATGAGGAGTCTGTCCAGTGTTATTTAAAATGTTGAAACTCAGAAGCAACTGTGTTCTTCTTTGGCACAGATGTCCAATGATTGGCAACTGTGTACATAAATTGTGGCCTCCTTGTACTATGGGACAGTGGATGACAATTTAGATCATGAGCAGAAGGGCTTTTAATGACATTGCAAATGTCCAAATGCATTAGGTTGAAGGGTAGGTTAATAATCCATATGCACAGCAGCGTCCCAGTTATTCATGGACACACATTTATTCATTTTCCAAAATTCCAACAACTGCCATGCATGATTTTAAGTGAGATGATGCATGTAAAGTACTCAATTCAGTGTTTAGCCTACAGTAAGTACTCAACTGTTAGTCATCGTTATTGTTAACAATTATTCCCATAATCGGAAAAGTTGCTGATAATAACAACTGGAATCGTATGTCATTTTCAGATACTTGG
>NW_011888843.1:4783404-4826340 GCF_000151845.1 Pteropus vampyrus | reverse complement strand
TGCCATGTACTCAGTACTGTTAATAATAGCAACTCATGTTTATTTAGTGTTACCTGCACGCCAAGCCCTGCTTGAAATGGTGTGTACACATTGCCTCCTTGAAACTTCCCATACCACCGTGGGAAAGGTGTTCTTATAATCTCTACTCTACACAGGAGAAAAGTAAAACTCCGCTGTTGGATAACTTGCATGATAATCATTAAAAGTTTGCATCAAAACCAACTGCTTTCCAAGGAGAGATTTTCTATATTCTACTTTTATGTTACAGTTTGTTATAAATTTTAATCGAGGCTTAGTTGCCTTGATTGGGACTGTTTACTGATTGCATGCTTTGTACCAAATCTAGTCTTTTGGACGTCTAAATTTTTATAGCCATAAGTGTACATCTAGAGAATGTTTAAATATTTATGAGGAGTCTGTCCAGTGTTATTTAAAATGTTGAAACTCAGAAGCAACTGTGTTCTTCTTTGGCACAGATGTCCAATGATTGGCAACTGTGTACATAAATTGTGGCCTCCTTGTACTATGGGACAGTGGATGACAATTTAGATCATGAGCAGAAGGGCTTTTAATGACATTGCAAATGTCCAAATGCATTAGGTTGAAGGGTAGGTTAATAATCCATATGCACAGCAGCGTCCCAGTTATTCATGGACACACATTTATTCATTTTCCAAAATTCCAACAACTGCCATGCATGATTTTAAGTGAGATGATGCATGTAAAGTACTCAATTCAGTGTTTAGCCTACAGTAAGTACTCAACTGTTAGTCATCGTTATTGTTAACAATTATTCCCATAATCGGAAAAGTTGCTGATAATAACAACTGGAATCGTATGTCATTTTCAGATACTTGGCTATGAAATACTTGTGAAGCGAATACATGCACAAAATCCTCTGTCCCGTTTGTTAGCGCTGAAGGAGAAGAACAAAGGGACACCAGGCAAGAGAGATTACCTTTCTGCCTTTGCAATAAGACTCTGAAGTCAGAAGGAATAAATACACAAACTTTTGTTGCAAGACTTATAGATTCAAATGAAGAGAAAGTGGGGGCCAAAAATATTGAGTTTTGCCACCAATGGGGTATGATCTGTATGGATACACAGCAACAGCAGGAACTGTGAGGCTGGGAAAGGTCAAGTGTCAGTGATTAATGATATCTTTGTTGTATGTATTAATTCGTGTCCAGAGTGACCCAAGCTTAGACAGCAAGTAAGATTCACAATATTCATTTTTGCTCATTCTTTGTTATCTTTTCTACAGCTTTTAAAGTCCTCAACAAGAAAGAGCATTTCTGAAATGTGTTTTTCCTACTTAATTTGCTTCTTCTTATTATAATTAAAGATAAAATATATGATATAAGATGTTGCAACATAGTAAATTAATGTATTATGTTTCTACATGTTCTATACTATGTTTTTATTGTATGCTTTATACTAAATATACTAAATTACAACTCTGGCAGCAGAAGCTGAGTTGCCTCCAGTGATCCCGCCATGTTTTGTATAATCTCTTTCTATGTTACAAGAGACTATAGCTTCCTTCTTGCCAGCCAGCTCTCCCCACTTCCTGGCTTCGATAAAGCAGGTGCCCTACAGAGAGGTCCATATAACAAGAAACCGAGTGAGCATCTAGCCAATAGGCAGAAAGGAACTGGGGTCTTCAGTCCAACAACCCTCAAAGAAATGAATTTTCCTTGTATAGCACGGTAACGATAGCTAACAATACTGTATTGTATATTTGAAAGTTGCTAAGAAAGTCTATCTTAAAAGTTCTCATTACAGAAGAGAGAGAGAGCAAGGAATTGAAAACCTATCTGAAGAAATAATGACAGAAAACTTCTCTAACTTGGTGAGGGAAATTGACATACAAGCCCAGGAAGTTGAGAAAGTCCCAAACAAGATGAACCCAAAGAGGCCCACACCGAGACACATCATCATTAAAATGCTAAAGGTTAAAGACAAAGAGAGAAAGAGAGAATCTAAAGTAGCAAGAGAAAAGTAATTAGTTACCTACAAGAGAACGTCCATAAGACTGTCAGCTGATTTATCAACAAAAAACTTTATAGGCCAGAAGGGTTTGGCACAAAATATCCAAAGCGATGAAAACCCAGGATCTACAACCAAGAATACTTTACCCAGGAAACTTATCATTTAGAATTGAAGGACAGATAAAGAGCTTCCCGGACAAGAAAAAGCTAAAGGAATTCATCACCACCAAGCCAGTATTACAGAAAATGTTGGAGGGACTTCTTTAAGAAGAGAAAAATATGTATCAAAAGTCTAAATGAAGAGTGTCAATCAATAACTACATATCTATCAATGAGTACTTCAAATGAAAAAGAATTAAATGCTCCAATCAAATGAAAGAGTGGCTGAATGGATAAGAAAACAAGACCCCTACATGTGCTGCCTACAAGAGACAATTCAGATTAAAAGACACACACAGATTAAAAGTAAGGGAATGGAAAAAGATATTTCATGATGGACCTAAAGGGTAGTGTGCCGAGTGGAGTAAGTCAGATAGAGGGGAACAAATGCCATATGATTGTACATATGTGTGGAGTGTAAAGAGCAAAACAAACAAATAGAAACAAACTCATAGATACAGAGAACATTTTGAGGGTTACTAGATGGGAAAGGGGTTGGGGGTTCGATGAAAAAGGAGGAAGGGATTAAGAAGTACAAACTGTTAGTTACAAAATAGTCATGGAGATAGAAAGTATAGCATAAGGAATATAGCCAATAATATTGTAATAACTATGTATGGTGTCAGACAGGCACTGGTTTTATTGGGGTGATCACTTTGTGAGTTATATAGATGTCTAATCACTATGCTGTACACCTGAAACCAATATAGTATTGTATGCCAACTATAACTGAAAAATAAAAAAATATTAAAAGTTCTCATCACACACAAAAAATTTGTAACTGTGATGTGATGAATGTTAACTAAACTTATAATGATCATGTTCCAGTATATACATATATCAAATCATTGTGTTGTACACCTTAAACTAATACAGATTTATATGTCAATTATATCTGAATAAAACTGGGAAAAATACTTTAAAAAACATGAAATGAATTTTGCCAACAACCACATGAACTTGGAAGAAGGTCCCTCTTCAGTCCAGGCTGGGCTGACACCTGAATTGCATCCTTGAGAGAGACCCTGAAGCAGAAGACACAGCTAAGCCATGTTCAGATTCCTGAGCCATTGAAACTGTGAGAAGCTGTGTTGTTTTTAGCCACTATGCTTTGATATAATATGTAGCAATAGATAACTGATACACACATCATTAATCACAAATAATAATAATTCTATAGTGAGGGCCTAATGTGGCCACTAACATTTCCAACTTATTCTAAGGAGCCCCGTCCAAGAGGCAGTAGGAATTCCTGTTATCCTGGTTCATCCAGACACAAGCCACATCTTGTTTGGAATCTGTCCAATGCTCTTGAGAGTAAAATCTGACAAGCTTGGTGGCAGTTGTAATTAACAAAGAATCTTATGAAGCAATAGTAATAAAACATATCTAGGATCTTGATTAAATTTAAACTTTATACTGTTATAGAAACAACATGGTTACTCTCCCTAGGACAAACAGAGTTCGATTTTTTTTTCTTTTTTAATTTCCTCCCAAACTGAAGCCCAGAAAACCCAGAAGCCTGGGATAACTAACGTAAAACTAAGGGGCCCTTTAATGTCACCACTGTGGGGACAGTTCAATCTGGACCTTTACTCCTAAGAGAAAAGGCTTCTCTGGGCCCCCGGCTTCATCCTTCACTCCTCTGAAAGGCCGCCCCTTGTGCGCTCTGCCACAAAGAAGACACACCCCCACGTCATATTGTACAACTTTGATGGCCGCCATTGAAAACGGTGCAGGGAAACCTCACAGCTTTGACCTTTCAGGGAAGGGCAGGGTTTTTTGTTTGTTTGTTTTCTTGTTAAAACTCAAAGGATTTCTTGGTCATAGGTCCAGCTCTGTCATGGTCTCCCCAACATATCCTGGCAATGATGGCTATTTCTTGTTCATATTAGGCAGCCCCTAACAGTTCTCTGAGTATTTTTCATGCACATCATCTCACACAATTATCATGGAATTATTCCGAGATGTGTGGCCGTTTTCCCAATGAGAAATCTGAGTTGGTCAAGGAACTTGCCCAAGGTTATTTAAGCGGTAACCTTGTGATAGCTTCACCAAGTCACTCCATAGGTGGTAACGTCAGATTAGATTCCGGCCCCCTCATCGCATAGCCACACCTGTTCCAGGTGTGGTGCAGCAAACGCACCCGGATTCAGACTGGAATTCAAGCTCTGTCCAGTGGGCATCAGAGCCTGCTCCCCAAAGGCAAGTGTCAACTGCTTTCCCCTTCGACACACCGACTTAGAGCCTCATTAAGTCACAAGGAAAACCTAAGCAAAGGAGATGGAGAAACTGACAAGCAAAACAAAGCAAACTTTGCGATCTGCAGACAGGTGTCTCTTACAGCAATAAGTGTTAAATTTTTAAATGCTTCCCAATTCATATCACATTAGAGGGTACTGAAGTCAATAATTATTTGCTAGGTGTTTTGAGCTGGACCATGTGGGAGTCACAGAGGTGAACAAAAACTCAGGGTGAAGATGCAGTGACAGGAAAATACGAGGTACCTGCCCGGCAGAGAGACACAGCGGTGCAGGAACTGGCGAGAGGCCGGGTAGAGTCACTTTCCCCAGCCCACGGGGCCTAGACAAGGCTTCGCTCCAGGAGCAGAAGGAACCACTGAAGATGTTTGCCGGGAAAGAAATACGATCTGTGCGGCAATTCAAGGAGATTAATCTGATAGAGGAGGGAGTGTGTGGGTGGCCAGGAAGATGAGAACCAGGCAAAGAGACCGTGCAGAGGTCAGAGTGGACACTAAGAATCTCTCAGTCCTGGCTTTGTCATCTGTAAAACCAAAGAGTTCGGTCACGTTACCTCCGCAGCCACGGACAGCAACGGCACTCAGTGCATGAGTGGAGCTGGAACAAGAAGGAACACAGGCCTGGATTAGGGTGGTGGCCACCAGAAAAATGTGTTTAAAATTAAGACAGGGTGGGGCTGCCATTCTTTTGTCTGGAAAACTAAGAAAAGAAGTAAACAAAAGACTAGTATTGGTTCCCATAGAATAATAATGCCAGATTTCTCAAAATGTTTATTTTGGAGACTCAGCCTCAATCCACAATTATTTTTATGAAAACACTGAAAGTTACCAGGAGAAAAGCATGGTTATTTTTACATTCACGCTTCATGCTTACTTGTAAGGGACAATGGTCCCATTTTTACTTCATCACTATTGTCTCTGTGATTAGGTTTAATGATATTCATGCTTAAATAACAGAAAATCATAGAGGCTTTACAAATGATGGCTGGCTGGAAGCAAAACCTCCAAGGTAAAATAAAAAGTCTTTTGTGTTGAATTAATTTTAATGTTTGAAAAGTCACCAACCTATTGATAGATGGCTACATTACCACAAGATTACACTACAGAAAGAAGAATCAGAAGTTTTCGAGAACTAAACATAAACCTTAAAATTTTCAGTCTCCAAAGAGACCATTTCTATTCCCCATTCGGATGCAATAGGAAATTGCTGGTTTGAATAAAAGTGTAGTAGAAGGGGGCAGATATTGATAAGTAAATGGAAACAGTAAACACGCAGGGAAAAGAGTACTCTTACTAGCAATCAAAGAAAGGTGAACCGATGAAAACATATGATACGTTTATGCTTATTATGTTAGCAGTATTCACTGACTGCATCTGATGCTGGCTTTGGTAAAGCCGAATGCATTCCCACAGACACATGCACTGCTGCTGCTGGCATTGAAATTGGTACATTCCTTATGGAAAACAATATAATAACACTTTATGTACCAAGAACACTAAAGATATTTATAGCATTTGACCTGATAATCTCATTCATAAAAATGCTTCCAAGGGAAATAATTAAACAAGTAAATTTACACGACATCTTTTATTGCTATTGTTAGCTAAAAAAACAAGAATAGAAACCACTTGAAAGTCTAGCAGGATAATGGTTTTATAAATTATGATTTTAGTGTAGCAGTTAAAAACAGCCATGAAAAATATTAATGTCGATATTAATATTAATTAACATTACTATTGATGTTAATATTAATATTATTTAAATGTTTTTAAAAGTATTAATATGAAAAGGGGGAAGACAAATCAGAATTGTGTCTTATTACTGAAGCTTTGTGAGTAATACATATGTATACTTTAGAAAATAACTTTTGGTCTAAAAGAAGAGACCCACCATGTGTCGAAATAATCACCAATTGATAACACCTACCCAGCCCTTGTTGAAGACTTAGAACATTCACGTATGTGTTGAGATCATTTCATGAAATCTTCACAACATATTCAAAAGGAAGGCCTATCCTCATTCTGCAGGTTTTATGGAGGCTAGGTGACTTCTCCAGGGTCATACAGTGAGGGATCAACCAGGTCTTTTTGCCCCCAAATCTCTTAAGATTTGTCACAGAGCTGTTCCAAGGGAAAGAAAAGTTATATCAGGGTATTGCTTTCTCTACTGTCATGCTTACACACACTTAATTTACTATCCTCCTTTCTCTCTGCAAATGACTACAAAACCGAAAACGGTAGCATGAAAGCTGGTTGGCTTCATCCAGAGGCCATCTCTGAGCTCAAAGAAGGGACGGCTTGCATGTCAGGGCAGGAGAGAGGAAACCTACCAATTTATGTTCTTTGTATCATTGCACCTTCGCAATACATCATTGAACTTAAGGTTCCAATTTTCTCCTAAAGATCTAAGAGCCCTTGCTGACCAACAAATGCTATGTGCTGGTGGAGACCCCAAACCACTGGCCTTCGCTAAACCTCTGTGCTTCGAAGGACAGCAGGCCTCAAGAGCCCTGGGCAGAGGTCTAGTGACAGAGTGATTAAAAGGTTAGCAGTTCCTCATCCTAAAGTTCTGTGGCTTCAGCAGAAAATGCAAACTCCCTCCTGGTACCTTTTGATACGTAAGTGTTTCAAATTTTCCAAATATTCATATGTAACTATGTTTCAAGGCTTAAATGGCACTATGTCTGATTGACACATCAAGTACATATAGGACAATGGTTTGATATCTTTTCTAGACACTGCCACGGTTGCATGAGTGCCTTTGATTGGCCACAGAGCCTTACTTCTCATTCCACTTGAGAGTTAACACCTTCACAAGTCCTGGGTCCCAGAAGTCTAAGGGATGGCAAAGGCCACATCTGATATTTCATCACTGTCACTTCTGCTGTCTTTAAAGTCAGCTTAGAGGACTCAACTTAGCTTATAAACTCTTCCCAGACGGCTGAATTCACACCTGGAGTTTTGGACCAAGATCATAGTGCAAACATGTCGTTAATATTTTATACGTCCTTGGAGATGCATTTGGCTCGAATGATCTCCAGAGTTTTCTATAGACAGTCAACAATTCTAATGATCTGTTCTGGCTTTCAGATTTTGAACAGGTTAATGAACAGGAGTGTCTAAGTTCCTAGATATCTGATGGGTTTGAAGACTTGTGTTGATACTTATAATGCAGAGCTTTGGGAGCTCCCCCACGTTTTCCTGGGACAATAGTAATGAGCGTGGACAATAGAACTGACTATGCATTCTTTATACCAGGCACTGGACCAAGGGCTTGACATGCGTTATCTTACTTCATTCATTGAGGGTCAAATTATCCTCATTCTACAGATGAGGAAACTGACACTAAGAGATGTTAGGTTCTTTGCCCAAGGACAAATAGATGGTAACCGGGATAAAATGCCTTGTCAAAAGTCTATGTTCTTAGTCACGAGGCTCAGTGCCTTCATTGTACCTACTAACCACACGAAGAAATAGTCAATCCAATTTACAGCTGATGAGACAAATAACTAAAGGACATACAGTTAAATCTGTGTTTGGAGCTAGAATGGGTGGGTCCTACCGGGTCCCATCCTTCTTGATATCTTCTGATTGCTCCACTCAGGATTTGACCTCTGCAGAAACTGAGGTGGGGGAAGGGCAGAAAATGGAGGTCATTGCTGGCAAGCATGTTTTTACCCTTGCAAAAGAATCTCTTCCCAGTCACCTCGAATCCAGGTGTCTAATGTTATATGAAATGCCTTTTGTTCTCTTGGGGGAAAGCAGTCCTTAGAGCTGCCTGGTTTCCTGCTCTGCTTTCTTCTGCCCTCTACCCTGCCCATCCCCCACACAACTGGTTAGGTGGTTTCTCAGAGGTGCCCCTTGGCAGTGCTCCCGAGCAGAGCCCCTGGGGCAGTGGCACCCAGCAGTTCAGCTGCTGCCTCTTTTAAATCGAACTATGGCGATCCACAGAATTTTAAGAATTATGGCTTAAAAAAAAAAAATAAAAAAAGATACAATGATCACTGCTGTAGCCCATCCTCCCAGGGCACTAAGAATGAAATATCACGTGTGTGATATTGGGATTTATAATAAGAAATATATATTTGGTTTTCATCCTGTTTCTGGCACAGAGCTCCTAAAACCCTTAGAATTTCCTAAGTGATGAGAGTGACAAAGGTGATTTTCGGAAAGCACCTAAGTAACCTACGAATGGAGCTGGTTGCCAGGGGAACCAACCATATGATGGACTTCAGGGGACAGTAGAGGGGCTAAAGACTGGGTTCAATTGCCAAATGCCAGTGATTTAATTAATCATGCCTATGTAATCAAGCCTCCCTGAAAACCCAAAACGATGGGGTTCAGAGTGCTTCCCAGTTAAACACGTGGGAATTTGGGGTGAGTGGCATGGAAGCTGTGCCCTATCCCCACACCTTGCCCTATGCATCTCTTCCATTTGGCTCTTCCTGAGTTATATTCTTTTATAATAAACCGTTAATCTGATAAGTAAAATGTTACTCTTGAGTTCTGTGAGCCACTCTAGCAAATTAAGTGAACACAAAAAGGAGGTTGTTGGAACCTCCAGACTATAGACAGTCAGTCAGAAGCACAGATGACAACCCTACTTGCAATAGGGTGTCTGAAAGAGGTGAGCAGTCATGTAGGACTGAGCCTTTCTCCTAGGGAATCTGATGCTATCTCCAGGTAGATACTATCAGAATTGTATTGAGTCGTGGGACACCCAGCTGGAGTTGGAGAATTGCCTGGTGGTGTGGGAAAACCACATGCAAGTTGGAATCGGGTGCAGAATCGTTCATGTGTCTCATCTAAACTCCCACAGCTAGTCAGCTAAAGGCCACCTTGGCCAACGGGGACCTTCAAGGGGGAGGGGGTATTGGTTGGCTCAGCTTGCAGGTAATAATGAAGTGCAGCCCCTTTAGAGGATTCAAAAAACTAGGAAAATCCACTAAAAAGTCATATAATTTTTATTACTTTATTATCAGCGTGAATAGGCAATGTCAGTGATAATATTCCTCCTCTCAAAAATCTCTTTGCTGTAGTTACTGCTCAGTTTTAATAATACATAAGCTTCAAATAAGCACTTTAAAAATTTTATTTATCCTGTGATAAACACTGGATTCTCTGGAAGCGAGTTCTGAGAACTCCTGGTTACACCGCCCATCCGTCACATGCAGGTCCAGCTGCATGCGTTCTTACAGAAGTGAAGTCTGTGGGGTTCGAGGGTGCTCACTTCCCAGTTAGTGTCTCCCGTCTCTGCCATTTTATATTCCTCAGCTTGCAGAGCAGATTTGAAATAAACAATTATAAAGAGACAGAAGAGTGAAATTAAATTTAAAACAACCCATCAGAAAACAGAATGCTTCCTTCAATTCCGTCACCCTCTGTGATCACTTGGAGTTTTAATCTGTATTCAAAGTTTAAAACAGTGAGTTCTGACCTATTGCCAAAACTTTAAAAGTGAATTCAAGTTCAATTAAAAAAAAAAAATGTTACTGCCGGGGTTCCTTTTCCAGCCATTATTCTTATTCGTTTAATTTCAGGATTGTTAACTGAAAATAATTTTGTCCTATAGAGGAGGAGTGTTAAAAAATGATCTACACGGCATGTCAGATCCTCGGGGGTACCACCGCTGGCCAGTGTCCAGCTCCTGGGCTTTCGATCTGTTCCCCTATCACACCGCCTGCTGAGGGTTGAATCATGTCGTCCCCACTTCTCCTTTATATGTTGAAGTCCTAACTCTCAGTACTCCAGAACGTGACCTTATTTAGAAATAAGATTGTTGCAGATATAATTAGTTAAGATGAGGTCATTAGAATGAGCCCTCACCCAGTATGACTGGTGCCTTATAAAATGTGGACATTTGGACATCGAGACAGACACACATGCAGGGAGAATGCCATCTAAAAATTGGAGCTATGCTGCCATAAGCCAAAGAACTACTCAGCTGGAGAGAGACTTGAACTTGATCCTTCCCTAGCACCTTCAGAGGGAACATGGCCTTGATCTTGAACTTTGGACCTCTAGAACTTGAGGCAACACATTCCTATTGTTTAAGACACTCTCGGTTTAAGGTATTTTGTTACAGCAGTTCTAGGGAATTGATAACACTCTTTAAATGTGTAGTTTTAATAAGTTCTTTAATTTCTACAGAGGATATTACAGTCAAATATAGCTTACTCTACGTCTACAAATCCAGATTTCACCTCCCACCATGACAGTGTACCTAAAAGGAAAACCTGTGGCTAGCTTTTGTAACAAGTTATATAATTAAGAAGTAAATGACCACATTTTCTTTTCTCTCCTCTAATTACCCAAAGATAAAACATGCTAATTTTTTTTTTGCCACTTAACTATGTTATAAAGTTATTTGCAGTGCATACCTGGAAGAAGCAGCTAGTATTTAATACAAATAAGGACAGGCTGCTCAAATAGAGATGACTAATGCAAGCCCTGTACAAACATCTACTCTGATCTGCATTTTAAGAGAACACATAACCCCATAGAAATATCTGACATTTATTAAACATCCTCGAAATGTTTTGAGGTTTTAAAGAAGTTCCAATTAAATAAGCCTTCTGCTCTCTCTTAAAAAATATGGCTCCAGGAAAAAAACCCATTCGTTCCAGAACTTTTTTCTGTGGTGATATTTTCTCCTTCCCTTTAAAATCTCTGTATACCTTTTTGGGGAGCAGTCAAACCCAGTGATCAGGGCTTGGGTTTGATTTAGCAACACCTACCCACTCCAACCCCCTCACACTGAGGTATGTAATACAGATAGAACATTTTTTAAAACTCTGAAGTGAAATAAAGTGTGAAACAACCAACTAAAATACATTTACATTTTTTTTTGCTCTTCCAAATCCCTTCTTCTCCTTAGACCCTGGTTTTGACCCTTACATCCTGCAAGGACTTTCTTGAATGCAATTGGACTCTAATAACAGAAAAATTACTTCTTCAACCCTATTGTTATCATACTATTTACAACTTTTTTCATACGTTACTAATGATAATGCACTTTTTTTTTTAAATGTGTAACTTCACCTAATTTAGGGGAAGGTGTACTATAGAATTCTCAGTTCAGTCAGGAAGGTCATTTCTTTATTTAGGAAACAGGGCTCACTGTCATTGTCCCCTGTGGGTCTGGGTGAGTAGTCCAGAGGACACCCTCCCACCCCACCCCCTCTACCTCCCACTCTACCTCTGCTCTCAAGAGCAAACCTTCAACTGTCCATCATAAATCAATGCCAGGGATAAATTCCCAACAAATAGCCAATTTAACTGGCCATTAACTTGCTATTTCAACACAATAATCCCCCTGACTTCTCAGAACTCTTGAAAAAAGAAAAAAAAAATAGTGTAAAAATAAAGAGAAGAGCTTCAAAAATAAACGAGGCATTTAAATCATCCATAAATCACCATAGCCAGGTCAGGAATAAGCCATGAGTGTCTACATAGTACACAGCCAAAGAAAAAAATGACTTTAAAGCCTTTAAATGGATTTGAACTTTACTTTAGATACCTGGAACTATTTGAAATCTTTTCAAAGCATGTTTTAAAAGCACTCTGAAAAGACTGTGCTCTAGATGTACCCTCAATACTTCAGAGTTGGGATACATATGCTGTCATCATGTAGTCAATGAAAAGCCAAACTACACTCAAGACCCAAAGTTAGTGGTTCAGCCACAAAACAGGCTCCCTAGGAGCTCTTGACCAGACCTGCAGGTCTGGTCCCTGGGCTTATCACTGGCTACCACCCCAACCCTTGCTCAGAGGCCACACTTTTCCACCTTCACCTTGGTGAACTTGTAGCTTAGCTTTCTAAAGTCTAAAGCCTATGAACAGGCAATGTTGCCCTAACCTTGCTGCAGTTAGCACTGTGGATGTTTGCAATATGTCACATGAGGTTTTAATGCTTGTTTTGCTTTAAACACCTAGGCTATCAATAAGAGAAGAAGTGTGCAAATGAGATGTAAATTTTGCTGTTTAGACCAAATGCAAAATACAATCATCACTCAGCCTCTCCTAAAATCTGAGTCAGTGACTCTCAAGAAACAGCTGTCACAAGTCAGGTCAGATTATTCAGGTTGCCTTCAAAAGTAATTGACAGACGACTTCTGTCGGGCTCCATTATGGAAATTATTACTTTTACATCTGCATTATAAATTGGAGAGTCAACATCTATCAGCTCTGGCCCCGCCCATTACAGGCTCTCTGCACTCCAGCCACCTCCTGCGGCACACAGGGACACACTCACAAAGGCACAGGGTACTCTCATTCCTTTCCCAGATCCTCACATCCCCATGTAAGGGCTTTTTCATTTGTACTCGAACAAGGTACTGTCTGCCCAGCCCATTCTTTGTATTCTGCCTTGTGTTTTGGTTGTTTTTTTTTTGTTGTTGTTTTTTTTTTGGTCTCTATAGAGTATAAATTCCAAAGGCTCAGGACCAAGCCCTAGGTCTCTTATTGGCCAAGTGGGGAAGAGTCAAGAAATGGTTTAAGTCTCCGGTCTGAAGACAAAGAGGCTGATAGAGCTAAAATCTCAGCTCTACCACGTACAGCCTACAGGACTTTGGGGAAAATATTGTCACTAAGGCTCCTCATTTATAAAATGAAGCTTATGCCTACCTTACAGGGTCCTTGTAAAGCTCAGTCTTAATCTCATAAAAAAACCCTCAGCAGAGTGCCTAGTACCTGGGACACAAGTATCCCATCTACTGAGTGAACAATTTTGGTGATCCATTTCATCAGAAATGCAGTAAGACAGCATAGATATGATAGAACGAATAATATTTTTCTCCTCGATAAAACTTAAGTAGTTTATTATAAACTATTATGAGCCTAGAATCCTTGGGAACTGAAGTTTTCAAAGTGAAAAGCCGAATAAGGAAATAAACGTATTAGTAACCTTTACGTTTTACTTCAGAGTTGCAAAAGGTTTTCACATGCCATTAATGTACTTGATCTATACAGTGTCATTGAAAAGTAGATTATTTTTGTTTTATTCTCTGTGATATCTCCATGGCTCAGAACAGTATCTGACACATAGTGGACCTTTAATAAAGAATTACTAAGCAAATGAATGTTATAAATGAAGAATCGAGCTCAGAGTTCAATGTTGTACCCAGGTTCTTAGAACTCATAACAGGTAAAAGACCAGAACCAGGTCTACCATCTGAATCCAAAACCTGCATCCTTTCCCCTCCATTGCCCTGTCTCTTGCCACTTTCAGAGAACCATTTATTTTCTAGATGATAATAGCCTAAGATCACTTAAAAGTGGACCTTATTAGACAAGGAAACAAAACTATCACTCTTGTGTCATCTAGGGAAGAATCACAGTTAGTGATCTAACTACTTATACTTAAATGCAGATTTTTGCTTTCCTCAAAGTCTGCAGAGCAATCTTTAACATGGTATGAACAAGTGAAATGAACTAAAGTTGCAAAACCAGATTTAATGAAAAGAAGCACTGGCTGTGTTTGCTTTGAAATAACATGGGGGAGGGAGATGAAGGTGTAGATAAAAGACCATAGGCCATGGCCATGAATAAGTGGGGTTCATTATACACTGGTTTCTATTTGTATACGTTTGAAAATGTTCTCAATTAAAAAAAAAAAACTAGTCTTAAAATAAACCAATATATTAACATTAGGTCACCGTTGTATGTGACATCTAGGTCCTAATATGTAACACAGGCTCGAAAGGGACTTTGTGCTTTGTGTGGCCATTGGCCCATCTTGAAAACTCAAATATTAAATAATGTCTTTTCAAAGTTAAAAGAGACTATTTTTAATGAACTTGAATATTTCATATTTCATAAAGTGAAAAGCTAATTTCGCTGAATATTTCATAAAGTGAAAATGTCACAGAGAGCTACAACCTTTTATAAATTAAAGCAGCCCCATCTCTAGGGTACCTGAGGAGGCGTATTTGCTCTTTGGATCACTAGGATTATTTACCTTGTTTTTGCGCATTATAACTTTTTCCTCTAAGAATCATTTTTAGCTCAAATAAAGTTTCCATCCTTTATCATCATTTTTTCTCCCCCAATAAGCTATTATAATATTATCATTCTCCCCATTGTAAGGATGAGCAAACTGAGGCTGAGAAAGGTTGCATGGAACACTTAAGGTCACATGCGGCTGTTGCCATAGCGCCAAAACTGGAATCGTGTCCAAATTCTCCAGTTGCCAAGGCCATTTCGGTGAGCCCACAGGTCAGTGGCAAAGAACGAGGGGTCTGGAGTCACACTTCCTGCCAGCTGTGAGACCTCGGGAAAGCTCATGAAGTAACACTGCTGTTCCTCAGTTTGCTCATCTGTGAAATGGGTAAAATAAGAGTGCCTACCACTTAGGGCTGCTGTGAGGATGAAACGAGTCGAGATACAGAAAGCCCCTGGAACAGAGCCAGGCCCAAAGAGGGCACAAAAATATTAGCCACTGATATTCTTACATGAGCAGCTTAAACACTAACGAGGAGAAAGAACGTGTGGCCAAAACTGACACTTCAGGGACAGGTGAGAAGTTACTATGGCCCTTGCTGAGGCTGAAATTTACCTTCGTTTGTTGAATCATTGATAGCGAGGGGGAATACCTAGCTCGTAACCTGCTGTGCTCGGGCCTCAGGAAAATGTCACCCTAGTAGTGATAGCGACATTAAATATTTTACTCTCCTAGCTGCTCACAACAAAGCAGCCTGGGGTGTAGCCATTACCTCCTTTTTCAGATCTCCTGAGTAAAGGGGAGAACTGTCCCAAGACCCACACTTTAGAATTTAAAATATCATATAAACACGACGTCCTTATAGTCCGTATCTGCATAATGAATAAAAGTGGGTACTTCAGAAAGAGAAAGTGTTATTTTCAGAAACAGAAACTGTCTTTACATCTGACACCTCTGCCACAATATACAGTGTCTATCTTGCCAAGAAGAGACACGCTATACCAGCCAGCCGAAAATAGTCTCAGGTCGTTTATCAACGATGTGTAATTGTACGTTGGAGAACCCGAAGCTGAATGTGTTCTTATAGTCACATATTACATTTCCACTGGAATCGCATTATTAAACTGTTCCTATGATAGCATCCTATTTAAAAAGTAAAACTCATGTGTTATACAATCACATTAACATTTGGGACGGGAAAGATTATAACAGACTGAATTTTTTTTTTTCCTATCAAGATAAAACATTCTGGATAAAATTTTCTGCGGTTTTGGCAATTTCACATCGACTGCTTAATCAAGTTAACCCTTGATTATTTGCATGTTTAATGATTGATTTCTTCACTATCTGGAGCTCCCAGGCTGGGCTCCTTCCTGGTCAGCTTTCTGGCCTCGCCTGTTTACACAGGCAAACTCCCAGAGGCAGTTTTTAACTTTTAACTGTTTAAAGAACGGGCAGAGTGGTCAATATCCTAGTCATTTCTAGGCCTTGAATACAGAGAATCCTTCTATATTGTCTTCCATTCTCTACAGAGTCACAGCAGAGCTGCGACCATAACACAACCTCCGACCATAACGTAGGAGCAGTACTTCCAGGGACAGACATGGGACTCCCTGTGCACCCATGGGAGTTGGAACAGCTGAATGCAGCCTGCGGCAATGGGTCGTTTGGCTCACTGAGGGTTTCTCGTTTATTTAAATTTTAGTTTGCTGCATTGAAAATCCTGTTGATTTCGCATACAATCCAGATTTCCAAATTTTCTTAACTTGGTAAATCGGGCAACACTTGGGCAAGAAAAACACCAGTGGGGGCTGGGTAGCAGCTGTCCCTTGTGAGTGCTGTGTTCTCCTCCCCCCGCTGTTGCCACAGTCCCCACCTACCCCACCTGGACCCTCCCCACCCCTCACAGGAATTGAATTGGGAATCCCTCAGTCAAATATCCTAACTATCCTTACTAGGAAATAGTAAGACAAGGAAATTGAGGCTTAGAAGAGGTTAAGTGATTTGCTCAATGTCATGCAACTAGTAAGTGGCAAGTTGGAATTGCATTCAAGGTCTGTGTTGCTCCAAATTGGTGTCTCTAACTACCACACTCTCTTGCTCACTTGTCCCCTTTTAGCAAGGGAAATAGAACAACAAAGGGCAGGATAGACACATCTGGGTAATTTTCAAATTCTCGATCTGCAAAAGAGAAGCCACCCTCTAAAGTTAATCAATAGAGGGTGCTCTGAAGATAGCCACAAATTTGCCATAAACTTCTTAGAAAGGGAAAAGAAAAGTGATTCCATCTGAGGAACCACAGATCATTTCTACATGAAGGATCTCTTTTGTTGTTGTTTTTGACCCAGATTCACCTGTTATTAACATTTTACTCTATTTGCTTTACTCTTAGTTCCCTCTTGTGTATGTGCTGCCTGTGCATTTCCCTCTGAACCACTTGGGGATAACTTACGTCATATTCCTTACCCCTAAATACTCTGGGGTAGCTCTCATTCTCTTACATAACCATAACATAGTATCACCTTTAGAGAATTTAACATTAATAGGTTATCTGATATTCTTATTTTATCACTGACCCAATAATGTCTTTCATAGTATTATTTTTCCTCCAGGACAGAATTCAGTCTAGAATCAGGAATTTCTTTAAATGGGAAAGTCCTTTAATCTGGGAAGTTTTCACAACCATTGTTTTTCATCATCGATGAGACTAACATTTTTTAAGAATACACGCTCCCCCCCTCCCCCACCCGCCGCCGCCCCTGCTCATTTCCCTTTTTTAAACAGAACCTTCCTCATTTGGGCTTTGATGCTTCCTCATGAATAAACCAAGTTATGCATCCTTGCTAGAATACTGCATAGGTGATGCTGTGTCTTTCACAGGACATCATATCTGGAGGCACATTATGTCCTCACCCCTCCCTGGTGAGTTCATTTTCATCACTTGGTCAAGGTGTTGTCTGATTACTGTATATCTATATTTTTAACTTGCAATCTGTGGGGAGACACATTAAGACAATGTAAACATCCTACTCCTTATCAAAATTTCCCCCTACATGTGGCACCCCTTAATGATTCTTGCCTGATCTGATCTTTATGATATCTACAACAGATGACTTCCCAGCTCTAGAATTCCCTCCACATCTGTCTGTCAGCCTGAGCATTTCACTGTAAGTAGGGTCCCCCTTATTCACACTTTTTTGTCTATTTATCAATTGGTTATCAGTGTGAATGCATACATATCATTTTCCCCAATGGTTTATAATTCCTTATTGTCCATAATTACTTTATTGTTCAAATAGTCCCAGGTTTTGCCAGCAGGAATTACTTCAAGCTGGCATATATATCCTTGTTCCAGGCCCCCATTATTCTTTGAGCATTTCTGTACTCTGTACCAAGATGTTTCAGGTTCACTGACCCTATCCTGTCCCCATCCTGTACCTTCTAGTGATATTTGAGACCAAGATCTGGGTACTAGAGGGGCTCGTTGCTAATGGGATGTCTTGATTTCTTGGCCCTTTGGTGGACAGAATTAAGTAACATCTACGTGTACATACAGATATACATATAAACACACATACAGGCATACATGTTATATAAGAATGCTTCTGCATGCACATACTTCAGAAATGAGTTCATACCAAAACCTCCATTTCCAATTGATCTCTACAATTTCTCTCATTCCGTATTACTTATATGCCCTTTCTTCCTCAGTGAGAAATCTGGCTCCCCGAAATATTTATTCATTTGCTCAATGCTAACTTTTTCAGACTTACTTTGCCAATATCACTACATAAAACACACTAAAATAGTTTAGGATTGTTTTGCCTTTCTCCCACACCTTGTCTAACATTGAGCATTTGCAGTAAAATGCTATGTTCATTGTTCTTTGAATTCTTTTCTTTCTTCCTCCCTCTTCCTTATGGTTGTGGTACTCATTTGAAATGCAGTTGGCTGTACCAATTTGCAGTCCCACCAGCAGTGTATGAGGGTTCCTTTTTCTCTGCATCATCTCCAACATTTGTTATTATTTGTCCTGTTAATTATAGCTATTCTAACCGGGGCGAAATGGTATCTCACTGTGGTTTTGATTTGCATTTCCCTAATAGTTAGTGATGTTGAGCATCTTTTCATATATTTGTTGGCCTTTCGTATGTCCTCTATAGAGAAGTGTCTGTTCAGGTCCTCTGCCCATTTTTTTATAGGATTGTTTGTTTGTTTGTTGTTATTGTGCTGTATGCGTTCTTTTTATATTTTGGATATTAGGCCTTTATTGGAGGTGTTGCTTGCAAATATATTTTCTCATTCTTATGGTTGTCTCTACCTTGTTGACAGTTTCTTTTGCCATACAGAAGCTTTTTCGTTTACTGTAGTCCCATTCATTTATCTTTGCTTTTACTTCCCTTGCCTTTGAGGTCAAATTCATAGAATTCTCTTAAGGCCAAGGTCTTTGAGTTTAGTTCCTATGTTTCCTTCTATGCATTTTATTGTTTCAGGTCTTGTATTCGGGTCCTTACGCCACTATGGAAAACAATATGGAGGTTCCTCAAAAAACTAAGAATTGATCTACCATATGATCCAGCAATCCCTCTACTGGGATTGTCAATCCCAAAGACTTGAAAACTCGTATCCAAAAAGATATTTGTACACCGATGTTCATAGCAGCATTATTCACAGTGGTCAGTACGTGGAAGCAACCAAAGTGTCCTACGATAGATGACTGGATAAAGCAGCTGTGGTACATGTATATGATGGAATATTACTCAGCCATAAGAAATGAAACACTGCCATTTTCAACAATATGGATGGACCTTGAGATAATCATGCTAAGTGAAATAAGCCAGACAGAAAAAGTTGAAAATCACATGATATCACTTATATGTGAGATATAAACCTAAAAGCAACAAACAAACAGGACAAACAAACAGAGACTCATGGACATGGACAATAGACCAGTGGTTACCAGAGGGTAGGGGGCAGCGGGGAGGTAGATGGATAAAGGAGTCAAATATGTAGTGAAAGAAAGAAAGCTAACTATGGGAGGTGACACACACTGTAAACATATATGTGCCTTCCTGATAAAGTGTACAGCTGAAATGTATTGGATTTTGTTAACCAGTGTTTCCATAAAAAAAATTAATGAATTAATTTTTTAGAAATGCGGTTGAGTTCATTCATTTCATTCTGCTTTCAGTTTTAGGGTTTTTTCTTCTTTCACACTTTACTGATTTAAATTTATTTTTGAACATGTAGAACATCAACATGCTCCCCAAAGTTGAAACATTGCTAAAAGCTATACTTAGCCAAAAGGCTCTCCCTCACGAATTCCCTTCTTGTTCCCATCCATCCTTGTTGGTAATTAACTTCATTGTTTTCTGTTTGTTCTTCCTTTGATTCTTTCTATAAAGATAAGCAGATATATGTATTTCCTATTTTTTATCTTTCTTATACAGAAGTAGAATACATATGCTCCTTCGTTCTTTGCTTTTTTGACAGTACCTCCTGGAAATCACCAGAAGTTCACAAATAGAGAAACATTTATGTATGTGTATAAGTTATTTCCTTGGAAAACTTTTTAAAGAAATCCATAGATCCTACTAAGCTTTGCTTCCTTTCCAATCTCTGTTCTCCAAGACAGAAGTCATTATCACCCCTCCACGTCCTAAGGTCTAGCTTGCCTTTAGAGACTCGAGTTCACTAAGGCCACAGTAAATTTAGTAACTTCCAGGTAAGAGACTTATGACTTTCCATGGACTTTTCCCAGGCAAAATTTCAATCTAAAGTGGTTGCCATAAAAGTAGCAAGTAAATAAATATTTACTCATAGAAAATAATAATAATAATAATAAAAGACCACTTTGTGAAACTTTAGTCCCTGACCCTTTAGTCCCTGACAGGTATCGGTAACTCAAAGGGCCAAACAAGGAACCAGAAAAGAAAAAAGATATTAGGATGACTCAAACCAAATCCAGCACCACTGCTAGGAAACCCAATTCCCAGCCCTGCCCTTGGCAAGCCAACTGCAGTTCAAGGTTAATTTTCTGCGACTAGTGTTGCTGGCACCTCCCATCCTTCCCACCATGAAGGAGAGTTGCTAGGAATTCTTCACACTTTGCCACTCGCACTCAAACTCGAAGGCACTGGAGAAAGCTTGTACTCAAAACTCTCGACACACCAACAAAAAGGGGGTTAAATTATGGTACTATCCCTCCAATAGACAAAGGTCAGGGGAAAAAATAATCAAAAGTGGTTCCCACCATAATTATTTTAATGAGCTTACAGAAATATAAATGAAAGAAAGCCACAGATGAATTCAGCATAGTAATATCATAATTAATAGTCTATTAATATTACACAAACACAATTGCCATCGAGTAAGGCCTGGGTAGATGACACAACTGAGGGGCGTGGCCTTAGCCCCTGTCCTATGTGAACGAACGTCCTGTCCCCAACACCCCAGTGGCTAGGAACATGGCAGAGCCAGCTCCACCGATGCCTAAGGCCCCCATCCCATGGTTGGCCCATTTCCACCCTCACCTCTTCTCTCTCACTTCCCTAAACTGAACATTGGTCTCCCTGGAGGGCAAGAGAAGCTAGTGGCTTCCACAAGGTCCAACTCATGAGGAATGCACATCCTGGAGTTCGATCCTGGGCCTCCTGCAAAATCTTCTCTCCTTCATGAAATTTCTGGCAGGGAAATATGTCCATATTCTACGCTCATCTTTGTTCACCATGGTGTTCCATATTGTAAAAGCAAAATTAAAGGCTCCAAAGTTGTTCCTAACAAAGGGAACTATACCTAGCATAAAGATAATTTATACATCCCAAATTCGTACTTAGCGGATCCTAATTTAATTTCTTCTCTAATATTAAAATATTGCTTCTGTTCTGGAGAAAGCATTTAAAAGGATCAGTATGTCTGAAATAACACATTCTAGAATCAGTACTCATTGAGCACTTTTATTACTAAAAGTGGAAGAAGTCATAAAGATATCTTCATCTTCCCAGATAGGTGGCTTGCTGAAACGGATTTTCTTGACACAAGAGGAAATAGAGGACTAGACCAGCCAGAGGGGCTGGCTGAACCATCTCATTTGAAAAAAAAAAAAAAAAAAAAGACCAGGAAACTGCGCCATCTATGCTTCAAGCAATTTTTAGGTTAAAAAAATATCAGCTCCTCTGAAGGTCCCTGAGATAGCAGAATAGTGAAGAGAGGCTGGTCCAGCATGGCCAGCAATGGCTCTATGACTTTGGGCAGGTCATGTCCCCCTCCAGGGCTCAGACTTTCATCTGTAAGTGAGAGTTCTCAACCACTGGTTCTAAGGTGGGATCACACATCAGAATCCCATGGGATGCTTTAACAATGACAGATGGCTGAGCCTGGACTGGGCAATGAGAGACGACTGTCCTGGAGGCATCTTTAGAAGATGTCTGAGACTATCTGGCACTAAATTTCCTAATTTCATCAGATTAAAAAAATTTTTTTTTCTTAATCAATAGGCTATTTTTTTTTTTAAATTTAGGTTTACAGAAAAATTAGCAGAAAGTATAGAGAATTCCCATACGCCCCCCCGCCTCAGCCATCTCCCTCATTGCCTTTATTATACCATCCTGCACTAGTATGGGACATTCTTATTAACTGAAGTCTATCGTTTACATTAGGATCCACTCTGTGTTGTACATTCTACAGGGTTTGACAAATGTTTGACAATAACATGTATGTTTTCTAGTTTCAAGAATAGTCTCTTGAGTAAGTCTTGCTCTCAATAGTGGGACACACACAAGGAGGTGAAAGGAATTGAGAAGTATAACTTTCTACTTATAAAAATAGTCACAGAGATGTAAAGTACAGCATAGGGAATATACACAATGACATTATAACTATGTGTGGTGTCAGATGGGTACCAGACTTATTGGGGTGATCATTTCATAAGCTATATAAATGTCTAATCACTATGTTATACACCTGAAACTAATATAATATTGTATGTCAACTGTAATTGGAAAATAAAATTTTTTCATTAAAAAAAGAGTGGGACACACAAGTAAAAGGCAGCAGGACAAAAGGAAAGGCTGCTTACACCCACTGATCCTAAAGTTAAGACAAATCAAAGATATTTACATTGAACAAAGGTCTATGTGTCCAAATACCATAAACACACAAATCTAAACACACAAATCTACTTTTTCATTTTTCCTTTTATCACTTATGGTATCTTTCCTACAGAGTTTATTTCTGTTACGTAAACTACCAAACTCATAAGTAGTCCTTGATAATGTAATGTGCTTCCCAAATATGACAAGCCATAGGCTCTGTGATTTTACAGTCTTGGACCATTTTTAAGAAATCTAAGAGATGGCAACCACACAATGATAGAGATTACTTCTCTTGATCCAAAGATAACTGGAACTTAAAGTTCCATGAAATTCGGGATTAAAATAATGAGAATCTTTTAAGGGAAAATGCAGTTCTTTGAACATACATTTTTGCACAGTTATCCAAATATTTCCTTAGGATAAATTATAAGGATAGAATAGTTATCAAAAATCTCTTCTCTAAAGATGGAATTCTGTTTCCACAAATTACATCAGGAACTAATAGTAACATTTCAACATTTAAGTTTCCACGTGCATTTTTTTTTTCAAATTCTAACATTTTCAAGGACCAATTGGTATAAATTCAATTGATTTTATTTCTTTTAATACAACAACTTATATAATAGATATAGGTTTCAGTTGATCAAAGAAATACATTTAAGAAAGTTAGGAGCTCTTTCTCGGACATTGTCCTTAAATCAACCTTTCTCTTTCAAGTACTGAGCTGTCAAAAAATAGAAAATAACAAGCATTGGGTGAGGAGGTGGAAAAGTTGAAACATGCATTGCTGGGAGGAATATAAAGTAATACCGCAACTGTAGAAAGCAGAATGAATGGTGGATCCTCAAAATTTAAACATAGAATTACCATACAGTCCAGCAATTCCATTTCTCGATATATATGGAAAAGAACTGAAGCAGAGATTCAAGCAAAAAATATGTACACCCATGTTCAAACAGCGGCATTACTCACAACAGCCAAAAGGTGGAAACAACCCAAGTATCCATCAATGGATAAATGGATAAACAAATTGTGGTGCGTATATATACAATGGAATGTTATTTTGCCTTAAAAAGAACATTTTGACACATGCTACAACATGGATGAACCTCAAGGACTTTATGCTAAGTGAAATAAGCCAGTCACAAAAGGACAAATACTCTATAATGCCACATATATGAGGTCTCTACGGTAGTCAAATTCATGGAGACAGTAAGTAGAATAGAAAGCGGCGTGGTGGGTGCCGGGCTGGGGGAGGGGAGAGAGGGGAGGTGCTGTTTAATGAGTACGGAGTTTGGGAACATGGAGAAGTTCCGGAGATTGATGGTTGCACAACAGTGTGAATATACTTAATGCCACTAAACTGTGCGCTTCAAAATGGTTAAAATGGTAAACTTTATGTTATGTATATTTTACCTGAATTAAAAGAAAAGTCCTCAGTTGTTTTTTATTTCCTCTGGAGAAAGGAAAAGAGATTAAAATTTATTTCAGCTAAAAATTTCCTAACTGGACAAGAATAACTTAAATATCCTTTCTGGAAGTGTTTCTTGAGAATCTACTGAGCCAGGCAGTGTGCCAAAGGGACACCAGGGCACATAGAGTCATGGATCCCTCCTCCCTTCATGGGGCTTTTGTGGTTCTCAAACTTTAGTTGGCATCAAACTCCCTTAGAGAACTTATTAAACACAGGTTGCTGGGCCCAACCCTCAGAATTCTTGATTCAGGAGGTCTAGGCCGGGGCCTGAGAACTTGCATTTCTAGTAGGCTTCCCGGTGATGCTGATACTGCTGGTCCAGGGGCCACACTTTGAGAAGCTCTAGTCTAAGGGGAGAGACTTGTAGGCAAATAAGCGATTTCAATCAAATGTGGTAGGTGCTATGATGGGGGTCTACCTAAGATACATACCAGTAGGGGTGCCTATCAGTCCTAGGAGGGATCAAGAAAGCTTTTCCCAGAGAAATGCTTCAGGAATTGACATCCAAACTGAGACCCACAGGGCGTGTGGGTGAAGGGAAGGGAAAGCTCATTCCACGGAGAGGGCACAGTATTTGCAAATATCTCAAGGTAAGAATGCATACAGCTTGTTCTTGTAACAAAGTCTGTCCATTTCATGCGATGAGAAGTCAGAGAGTGACAGGTGAGCAGATAAGGGCATTAAGGAGCCTAGATTTTAACCTCAGCGCAACAGGAAGCCTCTGCAGGGCTTTCGACAGTAAAGGATTCACTCTGTAAGAACTAAGACTAGATTACCACATCCCAGGGAGTGGTTACTCAAGCAGAGATGCTGCCTGAGGAGTTGGTGAGGGGACAGTGGCATATGTCCCTCTGATTCTAATCAACCCACCCAATCTGCTATTGAAGCTCTAACTCCTCAGAAAGCCAACTGCTGCCTGAATTACAGGCTATTTCAGGTAAGAATAGTCCAGGTCCACTGTGAGATCCTATACAAGTAACTACTAGCCATGTGAAGCTATTTCAATTTCATTAACTAAAATTAAATTAAAAGCTAGTTCCTTAGTTCTACCAGCTACAGTCGAAGTGCTCAATAGACACAAGTGGCTGGCTAGTGGCTAGATATAGAACACTTTTAACACATCACAGAAAGTACTATTGGACAGCACTGGTCCAGGAGATTTGGCAGGACTAGATCTCAGACTTGCCAGACATCTTGGTTTCACTGCATTAAACCAGGACACGACTGGTTTAGAGCCTTTATTCATGAAAACTCATACACGCACAGAGCTCTAAATCAATTTTTTAAATTACAGAGTAAAAATCTAGACAACTGGCAGCCTCTCACAATATATAGTCAAGCTACAAATACCCTAGATATCACTTATACAAGAAGAGAGAAGGAATATTTTTTCCAGGCCACGAAGAAGAATCCTAGAATCACACTTATTCTCCAAAGCCATTTCTAAATCCTCAAAATAACCGGCTAAGGGAATCGAGGGAGAGTAATACACCCTAGATTAAAATTCTAAAAGGCCATTTTGACTGCTTATGTGCCAAAAAAGCTAAGCTTTTAAGGCTTTTTCTCTATTGTGATTCAATTCTCAGGATTCATACTATTACATTGCTAATCCTTACTCTAAGTTCTAAAAATAAAAGGCAAGACATAGTGCATGCCAAGTGGATAACGAACGCCAAGCCAAGGACAGAACTGGAAATTGATGCAGGGAGGGAATGAGTTATGCTATGAAATGAAACACACGCCCAGAAGAAAGGTTTAACCCTTGGGTGGACAGTGACAGCCATCATTTTTAGGCAGCTGACAAACCCAAGAAGCCAGCGGTACGTGATGATTTCTGCAAATAAAAATCCAGAGATGTTTTTATTTTCCCAGCTGCTCAGAAGGTAATTGACCAGCCCGAGTAGAGAGGAAACACCCAGGAGCCCACCCTTTGTCCCCTTGAAGAATCTGGGAGGAGAGTTCCCAATAGCTAGATGGCCCTCCCAGGTTGCCTGAGTGTTCTGGTCCTGATGCCAAGGCAAAGATGGCTTTGGGAGGTACCAGGACAGACCACATGTAGCCTCTTTGTTCAACATTCCCGGAGCCCGGGCATGTGAAAGGGAGGGCACCTCAGAAGGAACAGGAACCAGTGGTCTGCACTGCTCCAAACCCCTGGCCTGCCCGGGAGAGCCCAGCCGCCCCCACAGCCCTGTTTTCCGCCTGCTGGTGGTGCAGCTCTGCTCCTCTCATTGCTCCATCTCTGTCTGGATCTGCCCTGCGGGGAGATGGAGATCAGGATCCGACTGGCTCCCTCCTCCACCTTCAGCGGTTACAACTCTTCCTCAGGTTAAAACCAGTTTCTGTAGAGCCTTTCCAAGGATGGCCTTGGGCCTTTCTATTCTAAACCGCTAAGAATGGAAGGCCATTTATTTACCAATCACTGGTCTGGTTAAAATCAGGAACAATAAGGTTCCTTGGAGGTGCAGGGGTAAAGCAAGAAGCGTTAGTATGTGGATGATCTCAAGTGGCAGGAAACAGCCACAGGGGTCCCCGGAATAGACAGTCGAGATGGGAGTTGGAGAAGAAAACTAACTCAGGAGGAACAGTGCATCTGTGGCATTCCAGGAGCACGGCAAATGGCATATATTCTCCAAGAATTGTTTATTTGTAATTCTGATTTAATAATGTATTAATGACAACATTAGCCAGCATTTACGGAGCTAATACTTTGTGCCAGGTACTATTCCAAGCTCTTTATACATCGAAATGCATTTAAAGCTCATGACAACCCCGTGAGGTAGGCCCTTTTATTCCCATTTTACAGATGAAAACACTGAGGTCAAGAAACCTGCCTAGAATCTCACAACCAGCACATGGTAGAGCCTGGATTCAGACCTGGTCACTCTGGCTCCAGCATCAGGCTTATAAGACAATCATGCCTGCAACTCCTTTGTCTTGCTCTCAGGCAGAAGTGCCTCTGCCCTGCAGGCCTTCCCCGGCACCCCCCTCACCCAAGCTGCTGATAGGAATTGCAATCCCAAGTGTCAGTTCCTTATCTGGAAATTGGACTGGATCTTTCCAGAGTAGCCCACAGAATGCTCATTTGCCTTGAGAGGCCTGTATTCTACACATAATGGTACCATGGAGCTTAGTTGCCATGTATAGTAGTAACGTTTCTGCTCAGTTTGGAACGCCAGAAGCTGTCTCCCCACTCCTCATTGTCCTTGCTCCATGACCCGCATGAGGCACAAGGCTCCTTCCATTATCTCCAGCCAGCCTGCTCTGAGAGCAGAGGGCCCCAGAGCCAAACCACTGAGACAAGAGCTTCAAGGGCCGGGAGCAAGAGATGGAGACTTCGAGATTAATAGCCGGCCAGCAAACAGGGTGGCTTATTCCTAAGGGCAAACCATAAGTAAGGACCAGGTACATCGGGGCCTGCCGACTGCAGCATATTTCAAGTTCATGGCACTCTACCTGGAGGGGAAACATCTCAACATGCCCTACTGTTAACAAGAGAAGGACAGAAAAGGGGCAGTCAGACATGGGTTATTTAGTGTTTCCTCTCTACTAGAGAGAGACATAGACTTTAATTTTTATTAGGAGAAAATTTAGACTTAATACTGGTAAAACTGATGGGAGAAAAGATGGTAAATCTTTTTTCATAAGTACCTCATCAGATCAAAATAGAGCTGTTTCTGCTGGACATGTTATCAGTCCTTCACCCATTCAGATGGTTTTATTGAGCATGATACAGTCTACTTCTCAGCTCTGGGCTTTGCTCATCTCATAGTTCAAAACAATTTCTTTCTTTTCCTTATTCCGACCCTTCAGTGCACCTCCTTTATAATTCCTAAATGATCTGAGATTACCAGGTTTCCCTTACTTAAGCTTCCAAAAATCAGGCTGAGGAGTCATTTTCAGGCATCGGCACTGTACAAGCTGATTGCAGAGTTCCCTTCTTGATAAGCGATGAGCTGGTGGTGCCTTATGATTGAGACAGGCCACGCGCAGAGGAAGCGTGCTCTGGGATGCTGCCTCAGGTCTAAATTTAACTGGGACCTCTGACAATGAAAACCCACAAGCTGATCAGAACGCACCTGGTCTCTCAAAATTTGAATAATCGCAAACAAAATAAATTAGTTTTCCAGTCACTTCAAGGGGCTCACTCAGCATTTTTCTTGAAACAACCAGAAAAACCACATTCAGAAGGGAACACAGCCCAGAGGCCCGGAAACTCATGATAAAATGCCTGAAAGGAAACAGGCAGGTTCTACCTTTAGTTTTGAGACAAATAAATCAGATATAGAGCCCCAGGTCTCCAGTACAGAAAACCTTCCTGCTTCTCAGAGGTCAAATCTGCGATTTTGTTAGTTACATCAGTGCTTGACAAAGGAGTTAAGATTCATCGTAAGGAACAAGCCTCCTAAAGTGTAAAATTCCACCATTTCCTCTATTGTTCTGAAAACTAATATAATAAACAAGTTATGAGTTACATAAAATAAAGACACACAGTATAGAGATATATAAAGATATAAAGCATGTGAAGTACATATAAGTTTATAAAGTATATAGATATACAAAATATGGGCCTTGGTCCTCATATGCTTGCAGCAACTGTGGCAAATACACACCCACCAAAATTTGGTGTGACAGGTGCTAGCATAACCCATAGGAGAGGGAAGTCAGTTCCACCTGCTGAGCAGGAACTGTCCAGAAGAACGGAGAAAGGAGGGAAGTTATCTGATTTGGGCTTTGAAGGTCAAGTTGGGCTGGTTGACAGATGGGGGGTGAGAAGAGAAAGGCATTTCAGGAGAGGAAACCATAGAAGTGAAAGTTCGCAGAACAGTCCAGTGACTAAAGTGTGGGCAGGTGCAGGAGGCAGATAGCTGGAGGAGGAGGAGGCTGGAGAGGCTGTGAAGGCCTCCAGGTTAGAGGCATTAGTTAGGAATTAGGGTGCTAAGTAAGCAAAGGCCATTAGAGGCTTTCATGCTTTGAAAGCAAATGTCTCCAGGCTATATGACAGGTACTCAGTTAAGCTGCTTGGTGGGCAAGACGTTGGCTTCTGTCCTGCTGGGACTGTGGCCCACAGAAGTATTTACAAATGAGGTCAGAACACATGAGGTCAGCCGGGGGTCTGAAGCACAAGCAGAGCAACAGAAGGGAGGGAGCATCTGTTGAGGGACGGTCAGTGCAAAGAGCCTGGGCCTCTTCAACGGGAAGTGGCCTAGTCAGATCTGCATTTTAGAAATGATAACCCTGACCAGGGACTTCAGAGGGAGACGGTGTTAATCTTCTTGTGCTTCAAAAGCACATGCAAGATTGCAGGAAGTCCTCTGGTCCTCTGGCCCATGATGATAAAGGCAGAGGGAAGCCAGCGCAGGTGCGGAGGGGGCTCATGACAGATGTGCCTCTGTGGGATGCGGATTGTTCTGGCCTGAAGGCAATTTTAGCTTCAGGCTCTAAAGAAACTTCTGCTCCTCCTTTTGATTATCTGGAAGAACTTGAATTAGGGGCCATGTCCATAATAAGGGATTATCAGTGATGACTTTTTTAACCCACCAACACAGCAGGGTAAATTTTTATCTACTAAGCATCTGCTCTTATCATCATCCTGCAGTGAGCCTCTGAAGCCCCCAAGATACCTGACCTCAGGCCCGGCTCAGGACATCCCACAGACCAGGTCCCCATTCCTGTCTCTGAACCTCTCATGCATGTGGGGTCTCTGACTCTCTCAGGTGTAGGGGGTTCCCATACATATGCATATGCATTACATTCGGTTATTTTCTCTTGCTAATCTGACTCATGTCTGTTTGATCATTAGACCAGACAGAAGAACCTGGAGGGGAGAGGGAAGTTTGCTCCTCCCCCACAGTCTCTTTTTCTCCCTGCTGGAACCAGAGCATCTAGAACAGTGCCTGGCACGTAGTAGGCAGTTGGTAGGCAGTGAGAGGTTTTAGATTCTGGAAACTGAATCTAAATGTTTGGTAAGTGAGAGGAAAGAAGGATGGAAGGAAGGAAGGGAAGGAGGGAAGGAAGGAAGTAGAGAGGAAGGAACGGAAGGAGGGAGAGAGGGAGGAATTCTCACTCCATATGTTCAGGGTCACAGGTAAGTGGCCTGAAAGGAAGAAACAACTGGTTCTTCTGTGTTTGGAGAGAGACTCTGAGGGAGCAGCGAAACAAGCAAGCATTCATTTAAAATCTACCATTCATGTATTCCTTTAGTCAAAATAAAAGGGAATATCTAATAATGATGCCAGGACGAGGAATAAACAATACATGGATTTTAATCAAAGGAATCATGAGTCATTGAATAACAATTATCATCATTATTTGTAGGCTGCTTTCTTCTATGGTTCTCTGAGTAATAAATTCAAAGGACTGGCCGATCTTGTGATTTGGCATGACAAACCGGGTGAGCGTACTTCATGACTCAGTTCAGTTTAAAGTCGATACTACACATTAAGAAAACAAAACTAACATCTGTGCTCAGCTGAATTCTGTCCAATTATTCTTTCGCCTCCATTGCAATTTGTTTGGCACGCTGCCTATAATTTTAAAGGTAATGACTGTAATAATAATATCGCCTCAAATTCATAAGGCGCCTTCCTTCTATGTCATTTATTAGTCTTCACCCACCACGTTAATTAGGCTCCCACCACTGCTGCAAGTTATGGTTTCATTGCCCAGTTTAATCACCTTCGCCTTGCAGAAAGGAAATGGAGACATGAACAGGTTAAGATGTGTGGCCAAGGACTCAGGGTCAGCCGGGGAGGAAGTTACGTACCATTCCGTAGGCCTGGGACAGCACCACACAGTTAACAAGCGTTACTTGGTGTCCACCACTGCAGCACAGAACGAAGTAGAAAAGCAGCGAGATGGAGCCCTCACTTCCTTCTTCCTATCTGATCTGATCTGAGGGCTCATTCCACATCTAACCCAGAGTCATCTTAAAGTTCCCTAAAGCGACCAGAAGCAAATCTCTCTCACACACACACAAACATACGCACGCACACACGCACCTAATTTTTCATAGTTTGAAGGGTTCTTAGGGAGAAGTTGGTCAGAAAATAGAGAAAAGGCTGGCATAAATGTCTAGTGCATTTTCTGACATGGAGAGTTATTTTCATTACCCACTCCCTTCCCTAAAGATTAACAAAATACTTCACTGTAAAAAAGCTCATCTGGATGTTTTAAATAGTATCCGGCCTGAAGATGAGTGGACAGACCAGGTGATTTCTCTTAAGTCCCGCTGCAGCCCTATCATTATGCGACATGTTATCTTCCTTTCTCGCAAGGTTATTCAATGGTTTCTTCAAGTTAATTTCTTATCTATTAAGTTGACAGTAGAATCCATTGGCAGAAATTATGTAAGATTTCAATTTGTTGTGTATTGACCACACTCCTGATTTCAAGTCGAAGTTGAAAGTTAAATTCCACTGCCATTGGTGTTATTTTTTGTGTTTTGTTTTTTATTTTTTGTGTGCAGTGGTGGGGAATACATATGTACACATTTGTAAATGCAAAGATTATTTGTAGTAGATTAACTGATAAACTGGGAATGGCTATTGCCTCTGAGGTGAACTGGGTATTGGAGTGAAGGGGGGCATTTAGATTTACATTACACTTTATATCCTTTCGTACCTTTTGAAAGTTGTATAATTTGCATGTATTGCTTATTCATAAAATTAAACTGAAAAACAAACGAAAATATGTGGAACGAAACCGAAGCTTGGAAACTCTTTCTTGTTGGAGGCCTTCATCGGAAAATAATCATGATGATTTCACATGTGGGTTTACCAGTGATCCCTGACAGCTGGGGAGCTGACAAGATCGATGGGGAGCTCCCCGGAGCAGGGAGCATTTTAAATGGCACCTTAAATCTCTGCATTACTTATCTATTGCTGCCTAACAAATTTCCCCCAGATTTAGCTATTTAAAGCACAAGCGTGATCTCAGTTTCGGTGGCTCAGGATCTTGGGTACGGCTCAGGGTTTCTCTCCGGGCTGCAGCCATCTGGGTTCGCCTGGGAAGGCTCTGCTTCCAAGCTCACATACAGGGCTGTGGGCAGGGTTTGGTCCCTCATAGGCTGTTGGCTGGAGACCACCCTCAGTTCTGTGCCGTGCATGTCTCCCCACAGGGCAACTCACGACATGGCAGCTGGCTTCTCTTAGAGCAAGTCAAAGGAGGCTCTTTGTGCACACTAGTCTGAGAAGTGACATCTCATTGCTTTTACCATACTCTCTACAGCAGCAGTGCATCACCAGGGCCAGCCCACATTCAAGGAGAGAGGATACCCAGAAGGAGGAGAAGCCACAGATCACACTTAACGAGAATCCTGAGACATGTTAGCAGAGTCCCCAAATTGGTCAAAGTCATTTGAGACAGCTCTCATGGAACAAGCATGAGAAGTCTAATGAAAACCAGAGACACGACTTCACTCAAAACAGCATCAGGAAATGCAAAGTGTCATGAGCACTCATGGACAGAGCTGGAGGGCTCCCAGAAGGCAAAAGAAAAATTCAAAATTGACTTTTAAAATCAAAGTTGGTATCAGCTATGGTCTAATATGCTCACTTCTTTTTTTTATTTAGCAACACTGAACATGGGGTTTCTATCTCATTTTTTTGAAATGATTGTCAATTCTTGTGTTATACAGTAAAAGAGAAGTGAAATACTCAGGTATAATGTTAAACATTCTCTTTTTACTAAGCCACTGCAGCATACAAAAGCTGAATAAATCAGTTGGCCTCGAAGTCTACATTTCTGATCCACATATTTGATCATTATGAATTTCAAATTCACAAGTTTGTATATGTAAAAATCTGTTGGAGATATCAATGGAGAAATTTTTTTTTTTAAATCTGAAGTTGGAAATGGTAAAGCAAAGATCTTTTTTTATCTTTTACTGACTTAAGTAAATCCTTAAAAAGATTGAAAAAATATTCAACTTGTCTATTTCTTTAAAAAGTCCTTTGAAAACGAAAATGCATAAGTTCACAATTACTCTGAACATCACTGAAGGTTTTACAGGATTCACTCTGTAAATAACTTCCTCTGGCCTGGCTCCCAAGTATTATGCGTGGCTGTAAGGAATATCCTGTTATATGTTTACATATATTAACAGCTTTGGGAATCGAACAATTAAAAGTGTCAGATCTTATCATATTGCTAAACGATGGTAGGCTGGCTTCCGATTCAGGGCTGGGTTGATGGGAAACCAAGAAAAAGAAAACTGGAAAAATGGGAGTGGAGAGGTCACAATTACATCTGAATATGGATTTCCAATTGTTTCCCAGTCCTGCTCAAGGCCACAGAAGTAATTTCAATTCTCAGGTATATTCACCTAATCCTCACATTTCAAAACCCTTAAAAATCTCTTAATTGGCTTTAGACGAGGGAGTTGCCTAATGGAAATAAAATGGTACACGATATTTGAAGAACCTATTTCTTCTGTGAATGGTTTTACTCTAAGAGAAGGAAGATCTGGTTTCACATTTCCTCTTTCCTTCCCCTTTTCAGCACACCCGCCTCTCCTCCTTGCCCTAGCTGATTAGAAAATGGTTCCTAAGTGGTCAAGAGAGTCCAGCCTCAGGAGCCACATCATATTCCATCATGATTTGGACAGAAGACAACTTCCTCCTCTCAGAGGTGTGTGGCTGTCCAATGCTGGCTTCTCAAACGGGGTGCATGTATGTCAGCCAGCTGTTTAAAATTCATAAAAACAGACTTGAAGATCATTCACAGTCAGATACGGGCAATCTCCAGAACCTCAGAAAGTGGGCGTTAAGTGCTGATTGGTCTATTCAAAACCACTTGAGGAACTACCGAGAAAGAAAAGGGACAGACAAGAGTTTCGACTTTCTCAGTCTCTCAAGGTGAATTTGAAGCACAGCAGTAACTGCGTTACTGGTCTAAGCCGAAGGGTAAATATGAATTTCTGCTCTTGCCAATAAACGAGTCCCTTTGATCATATTCTTTACTCTTTGTCCTTGAGACTGTTCCACACCAGTCTGGAGAGCTTCACTGTGTTTTTGTAACACTACCAAGTAGAATACAACCTCTATTTTAGAGCTTTAAGGGTTATTAGAGAAAATGTCCAAATTCTTCAGAAAAGAAAAATCTAGAGCTCAGAAAAGTTAGGGGAAGTGAGTGCTGGGCCTGTATTTAGTCTGCCTGTGCCTCGGTGTCCCCATCTGTAAAGCGATGATTAAACATATTATTTAAATCATCAGTTATTGAATACACACTAGGTTATAGATGCCTGGGATGAATAAAACATGATGACCCGCTCCTCAAGGAAAGAGAAACTGTAACGCAGATTAACGGTAAGTGTAGGCAGAAGATGCCACGCCCTGGGGATGAAATGGAAGCTCAGAGAAGCAACACTTCCACCCTGACCGGAAAGAAGTTGGGAGGAGGAGCTCCAGGCCAGAAAAACACTGCAGCCGAATGCAAACAATGAAGAATTTTGTTCCCTGGAAAAAGGGCAGAAGGGGCAAAGGTGCCCTGCCCTCTCTTTAGAATCTTTGTGCGAGTGAGATATTGCATTCGAAGGCACTCTGTGATCTGCAAATCACTGCACACGTGTGAGCTATGACGTTATCGAGTGGCTTGATCAAGGCCACTCACAGCTGATGCATTACAGAATCTAGTCTTATATCTTTGAGCTATACTACTCATTCATTTCAATCATTTCCCCCATATGTTTATATCTAAACATTTCCATAAACCCGAGTGAATTTTCGATACACCAAAAGACATTCCGTAAGAGGGCAGACTCCTACAGCATCTACCTTCCATGCAGTAGTTCTCTGCCTGACTACACATTAGAATCACCCCAGATGTGTCTTGGTGTGACACAGAATCTCCAAGTGGGGGCTAAGCATAAGTATATTTGACGCTCCCCAGGTAGTTCTGATATGCGGCTAAATTTGAGAACCTCAGTCATTGCAAAGCCAAGAATGGACGGTACACTCCCACATACAGAAAATTCCTCAGTCACCTCTGGTTTATACATCTTAAAGAAGGCTCCAGATAATGTGAGATCCATCTGTTTGAGTCTGGACTATAATGTGGTTCTTTTAGGAAAACAGTTACCCTCTGAATGATGACTGGCCTGGATTAATATTAATCTGTCTTTTCTGAAGATACACAGACTGATAGGGGAGTAGGGGGTGCCCAGAAGGATGACAGGTGGCAGAGAACAGTCTGTCCAGACTAAAAATGCTCTACAGAGAAACCATAAAATAGATAATGTGCAGATTACAGGGGAGAGAGCCCATCTGGAGGAATGCAGGCACGGATATTTAGGTGGATTTCTGTTTAACAAAAGTACTAACGTGCTTCTTTGCGGTCCCTTGAAACTAATGACAGACATATAACACAGGGTGGACTCAAAATAGCTCTTTTTTATGTTCTTATTTCATTTTATAATATAGGAAGGCTTATGTAAAATAAGAACTTTAAAGATATCAAATACACCTAGTAGATGCTGCCTAAAATGAAACCATAAAATGCATCTTTACATAATTCGCAAGAAAAGAAAGGGCATGTAATGACAGAGCTGTTGTCCTTTCAATGCTATAGCTGGTTTTCCCTGTCCTCTGTGTCCTTGCTACTCAAAGTGAGGTCTGTAGACCAGCGGCATCTACAGCACTGAGAGCTTGTGAGAACTGCCAATGTCACCACCTGCCAAATTCAGAATCTATGTTTTAACAAGATCCCCCAGGAGATTCACATGTACATCAATGTTTGAGAAGCCACTAGTCAACACTGTGGAAGTGGCCACTTTCTAGGTGGTCCATCACATCCATGTGGGAGCATGATCGGAGGCCAGATTTTTCTTTAGGATCCACTTAATTTCAAGTATTTCCTCTAACCCAACTGGAATGTTTTATTATGTCCCAAATCTGAGGAACCTCAAATCATCGTTCAAGCTTGCCCTACAATGTCCTTCGGAAGCTTCCCGAACACCCGTAAATTGAGTTAGTAACTCCCTTCTCTGTGCTCCCATACCCTCATCACTTCAAGCTAGTCTCCATTCATTCATTCACTCACCCACAGAGCAACCACTTGTACTAAGATACCACTAATAGTAATCAGACAAGCTTCAGGCATTCTGTCAGCTGCTGAGAAGTGAGCATGTCCCTTCTCAGGAAGCTTCCAGGCTCATGCAACCAATCCTCACAAGGAAAAGAGCAGAGGGCATGCCTTGGGAGAGACCTACTTTAATTAGTGTGGTCAGAGAATGCCCTGAAGAAATGACACTTGAGCCGGAAAGCAAAAGATCAAGGAAAGAGCTTATCAGGTGAGAAAGCAACAAAGGTGTAGGTCTTCTGACAGGAAAGGGCTTGTCATGCTCCAGAAACTGAAGCAGGACAAGATGAAACTTCAGGGAAGAAGCAGGCTGGCCCTGGTGAGCCATGGAAAGGAGGTAAATGTTATAACTGCAATGGTGACAGATTTTGCAACTGGGTTTGGACATGTTCCATGATCTGATCAGTTGCTTTGGGCTGGAGTAGGGCAGGGCAAAAATGGAGACGTCAGTTAGGAGACTCCCAGCATAGTCCAGGAGAGAGAGGGTGGTGGCTTGAACTAACGAGATGGCAGGGGAGAAGATCAGGGAGATCCAAGATCTTCTGGAAGAAGTAACAGATCTAGAGATGGATGGGAAATGGAGGTCAGGGTGGTGAAGTCTGGAAGAAAAAGGGGTCACACAGTTCAAGGCCAAGTTTCTGGCTTAAGCAGCAGCTAGAAAAGACTCATCTGCTCAATGCTGGATGTGCTGTGTCTGGGGTGCTCTGGAGATAAAGTGGAGGTAACAGCTGGCAAGGAGAAACAGACAGCGACAATGTAAATTCAGCAGGAATTGTCATATTAATAATATTTAAAGCCACAGAAGTGGAGGCAATCACTTCACAGAGTGAGAAGCTGCCTGAGGCTCAGTCCTAAAGAATCCCAGTGTTTAAGATGATTCCTGTCCATGGTTAAGAGCAAGATTTCTCAGCCTCAGTGCTACTGGCGTCTTGGTGGACTTTGTTGTGGGGGCTGTCCTGTGCAGTGTAGGATTTTAACAGCATCCCTGTCCTCTTCCATCATGTGCTAGTTGTACCTCCAGAGTTGTGACAACCTAAAATACCTCCTGGAGGCCCAAATCATCTCTGGTTGATTAGTTAGGGATACTTTTACAAACTCTTTAATAAATCTGGTACCGGTCTTCTGTCTCAAAAATTTCATAGACAACCCAGGGTAAGAGTTCCATAAATCATTTCAACCAAGGTCCTAAAATTAATTGAATAAAGTTTGCATTAAGCTTGACTTTGTTCCACCTAACAGGAAACCACTGTAGTTATACTAACCCCCAAATGCTCTCCAGATCTTGAAAACTCTTTATCTTTGTCTTTTGACAATAACATAAACCCAAACCAGAACAATGATTACTATAGGTGTTAGCTGTTCTTCACTTGTATGAAAATGTTTTGTAGCTCAGGGTTATAGAATGGTCTAGAAGTTTCCAAGAAAAAAAAACAAGAAACGATCTCTAACCAGGCCAAGATGTCACAAGAGTTCACTTTTTCCTAAGTACAAGCTACCTAAAGATAATCCCTGGTATTTTGTGGCATTTGCAAAGCAGAGCAGTATGCACCAAAAGTTGGTACAAAACCTTAAAATATTTGTTTGTTTGTGACTATGTTACTAAGTAATAAGGTCCAAGAACTTGGTTATTCTCCTCTTACTTAAGAAATGAAAGCCATAAAGTTTACTTAACCAGGCCCCAGTGGATTCTTTTTATCAAATACAACCAATTTCAACACCTTCTCTCATAGAATATCCTTTAATAATGGCAGCTAAAGCCAGTGACTGTAAGTGTAGAAAAAGTCATGCTTCTGACTTTATTTCTTAATGTGTAATTGTCGGACAGCTACTACAATTTCAGCACTGTGCTAGGGGTCGGGCTACATTAGTAAAACTTAAAAAGCTGCTCTTCTCACCCACGTGACAGCCTGCCTAGTCCAGAAAGACAAACAGACCGGCAGTGACAACATGGTTCAGGGAGGGCGCATCCCTGGGCCCACATCTGTCCTGTTTCTCACCTGTTTAAGGTGAGGTCACCGAAGAATCCTAATACACCTTTCTCCGCGGTGGCTGGACATTACCTTGGAATCAAACTTATCAAAAAACCTCTAGGCTGGTGGTTCTCGGCCTGAAGCAGGCATTGGAGTCCCCTGAAGTTGTGTTCAGACACAGGTTGCTGAACAGATTGTCTTACCCCTGAGTTTCTGATTTGACAGGTCGCGGTGGGGCCTCCAGTTGTGCTGTCGCTGCTGGTCCTGGGACCGTACTTTGAAAACCAGTGTCTAGGCCACTGGCCCGTGAAATAAAAACTAGCTACCATCTCTGAGATGGTGCGATCCAAGCTGAGACAGGCATGGGACAGAGAGCCATCAGAGCAAGGAAGGGGCCCCTCGCTTTGGCCTGGGAGGGAGGGAGGAACGGTGGAAGATCAGGACGACTTCCAGGAGGAAGCAGCACCTGGTCAGCAGGTAGGAGGGGGAGGGGAAAGAGCAGATGCAGTGGCCCTGATACAGAGCGAGCCTGTGCTCTAGAATTCAGGTAAAAAGGGACATGACATTTGATATCAGGCAGTTAGCAGAAGCTACTGCACCATTAACCTCAGGAATGAAAACATTCTTTCTATGGAAAGCATTTTAATGGTCGAATACAGTAGGCCCTCCCTATCACAGGGTTTCGCATCTGTGAATTCAACAGCCAGTGATAGAATATACATATATTTTTAAAATCCTGGAAAGTTCTAAAAAGCAAAACTTGAATTTGCCATGTGCCAAGCACTTAGGCTGAATCCACATGAACGAGTGAATGAAGGGACACGTGTAGGCACACCCTGCTGTAGCCTGTCTGCAAACACTGCACCATTTTACATAAGGGACTTGAGTATCTTCAAATTTTGATATCCGCGCGGGGTCCTGGAACCAACCCCATGCAGATACCGAGGGTCCGCTGTATTTCACTGTCATCTTTTTCCTTCTTGCCCTGAATGCTTTCCTCCTTAAACAATAGCCTGTGCTTTAAAAGAGTGTATCACATGCCAGGATTACGAAATAGTAATAACTTCGCTGTTTTAATATCACTTCTAAAGATATGTGGGAGGCTCAGTTAGTTAGTCTAGAGATAGTGCCTGCAACGGTCCAGGAAATGAGCCAAGAAATAAAAAAAAATCTCAGGATCACCTTTTAAGTGGAAACTGACTGGGACAGAGGTAGGGGAGGGAAGGATCCAGTATGCTGAAGATGATAAACAGGGATGTTCGAGCTGGGAGTTCTGCTTGTTCTCTTCTAAACTAAGCCCCTTTATTTCAGTAATGAAACGTGGTCCTCTAAGGGTTCACAAAAACTAGGAAACCCTGAAAATATTAAAGGAAGTTGAAAAAAAAAATCAAGATTTGCTTGAGTACAAAGAAGAGACATTATCATCTTTGTCTAGAGAAAGGGGTTAAAATACAGCCAGACGTGGAAAGTAACATTGACTTAACATGCGGGACAGAAAGATGATCCAGAACGATTCTGAGCTTCGTCAGACTAATTCTGAAAAATACAAGAACTCGGCCAATAGGATGTTAGGAGAGAAATATTATTTAAAAGATTGGAAGCATTCGAGTATAAAATTTTGCAGACCATGAACGTTATGATATTCACATTCAATTCTAAGGGCTGGACTGGAAATCCTTGTGCTGTGCTGAAGACAACGCAGCAAACAAAACTTTACCGGAAAATAAACCGTACTTTAGTTCTTGCAGCGATTGCTAAACTTTATATTCCCTTAGTCCTGTGCCAAACGCAATTAAAACCATATTATACTTATTGATTTCCTTATGACACATGCAAAGGAACCTCCATCTAAGACATAGTGCCATCGGATAAAAAGTGACATAAAATTCCATCTGGAACCCAGACGCTGGGGCGGCACAGGGCACACCGTGAATTTCCTCTTGTGATCCTGGCTTGGTCCTTGCCATTAATTTCTTTTTCAAAACTAGCTGTTGGTGCCTTATCGTTTGCCCAGCTTTCTAATTTTCGATTTTTAAAAAGAGTCTCATCATTTTAAATGCTCTAAATTGGTCAAACTTCAGTGGTCAGGTATACAAATGTTATTTTATTTTGGTATTATTTTCTTTTTCTAAAGATTTTAAATCTCTCAAAATGGAGACCAAAAACCCCTTAAAATAAAAAGGCCTCATTTGAAACTTTATAAACTTTCTAAAGGGACCTATATAGTATTCATAACGTAGACAGAAAAACACTTCATAAAAGTGAATATGGAATGAACAAAACAGAACCTACTATACTTCTCTGCCATCAGAAAAGCAAATGTTCATATGACTTTATTAACCAATGTCACCCCGATAAATTTAATTTAAAAATAAGTTTAAATCTTCCTCCAAAAAAAAAAGCATATGTTTCACTGACTTCTTAACCTACGATGCTTGAAATTATTTATACCATGTACATGTTAAAATTGCAATCTTATGGTCATTGAGACCACAAAAAGCCATGGGATTACAGAGGAAGGACAACCTATAAAACATCGGGGCCAAGATTTAAAGCACGAGGAAATGGGAGCTTAGAAAACTGAACTGGTGATCACTGAACTGAAAGCTGGGAAGAGTGTTCCAGTCCAGTCTGGCCACTGGCCACCCACCCAAACCCTGCCTGCCCTTGGGTGTCTCCTCTGTTCCATAATATCTGTGCTAACAACTCCCAAGTGAGAAGATTTTAAATCTATGAAGTGTCTAAAAACACCAAGCATTATCATTAGGGCCAAGGACAAAGAACTGGCGAGACACTTGGCCAGCTCTAATGTCCCCTGAACCCAAGGCCTGTTCACTAATACTAGAGCACTGTTTATTACAAATTATAAATATTCATTAATAATTAGGAGAATAACACAACACAGCCATTCTGAGACTAGGAAAATCAATCCTCCTCCCAATCCCACCCCCAAATTTAAAAAAATATATGGACAATCCAGGAGCTGTCAAATGGAGCTTAAATATACAGGTAGTCTTCAAATTACAAATAGCTCTGTTTCAAAAGTTCACTTCTGAGTAGTGTTGTCAAATAAAATACAAGACATACAAGAAATTTTGAATTTTAGATAAACAATAAATAATTTTTAGTGTACATATGTCCCAAATATTGCATGGGATGTATTTATATTTTTAAAAAATTATCTGTTGTCTATCTGAGATTCAAATTTTACTGTCGTCCCTGTATTTTTATTTGTTAACCTATTTTGGGGTCATTGGTACTGTTTTTCCAACCCTCAGCCATGAGAGCCTAGGAAGAACCCTTACCTTGGGAGTCTAGAAACCCAAGTTCAAGTTCTGATTTTGTCAATGACTAGTTCTAAGACCTCAGGCAAGTTATAGTTCCTCTACTTGCAAAAAGAGGCTGAGAAATACAAGTCCACGCTGTCAGTTCTCAAGGTGTCTGGTCTCCAGCCAGGACTCCTGAAACTGTCTAAGCTTGACCGGCCATTCCTGAGTGTCCCAGCGACTGGAACCGAACACGGCAAAAGCTAAATTCTTAATCCTTCGGCCCGTCCTCTGTCTTTGACACTATTATCTTTAGCCGTTCATGATAGAAATTTGAAAATCACTGGATACTTTCCTCCTACGAGGTTCTCAAATCCGATGCATCGCCAAGGCCAAGATTCCACTTCTAATTCTAAAACGCAGCTCCCATCTGCCGTGTCTAATCTCCACTCGTGTCATGCTGGCCCAAGCCCTCATCATCTCTCTCACGGACACTGCAGCAGCCTCTTGACTGGTCTCCTCCCCACACTCCACCCATTCCCCACATCACGGTCTAGGCTATCAGCTGAAACCAGAACTCGAACCTGGTCACTCCACTGCTTAAAAATACATTAACACCTCCCCATCACGTTGGCCCCTGCCTACACCTCATCCCATACTTCCTGGCCCCACCAAGAGCACAGCATCATCTCTCACCATGGGGTCTCTGTGCATGCTGATCTCACTGGCGGGACCAAGGGAAGCCTAACTGGCACCTTCTTATCTTTCAGATCTCAGTTTAAGTATAATTTCCTCCCAGAGACGCTCCTGAGCTAATTTTTTCTTTTTTTACTGTGATAAAATATACACAACATAAAATTTAACAGTTTAGCCATTTTTAAGTGTATAGTTCCGTGGTATTATGTACAGTCACAGTGTCGTGCAGTCATCACACCATCCATTTCCAGAACTTTTTCATTTTCCCAGACTGAAACTCTGTGCCCATTAAATAAAAGCTCCCTCTTCCCCTTCCCCTTCGCCCCTGGTAACCCCTGTTCTACTTTGTCTCTATGAATTCGAGTATTCTAAGTACCTTGTATAAGTGGAATCATATAGGTTTGTCCGTTTGTGTCTCACTTTTATCACATAGCATAATGTCCCTGAGGTTCATCCGTGTCGTAGCACGGATCAGAATTTCCTTCCTTTTTACGACTGAGTAACATTCTATCGTAAAGATACACCACATTCTGTTTATCCGTTTCATTCCTCAAAGGCCATCTGGGTTCCTCCCGGGCCATGTTCAAGTAGGCTTTCTTTATTCTTTTAGTAACATCTTATTTTCCTTTGAGTGCTTATTATACATTGTAATCCTAATATCAGCTTGTTTCATATCTCTTTGGTCCAATATTTTGTTTACTATCTACTCCTGCCATCCCATCCCCAACAATCCTGTAAGCTCCAGGACGGGGAGGACCACGACCGTTTTTAATAAATAATTGTTGAATCATTAAATGAAAGAAAATCATGACACCACCAGAAAGCCACTAGTCTTTAGATTCACTGGTAATTTGCACGGACTTTGGATTCGACAGTGAAAAAGAACAAATTAATGCATACGTGCGCACACACACGCACACACTTAGCTCTCTGGGCAGAAAAATTCCCTTTATAACATGTAAGTCAGTCTATTTGTGACTAGCACACATCTTCATTCCTGTGTTCTTTTTCA
>NW_011888843.1:4765419-4782254 GCF_000151845.1 Pteropus vampyrus | reverse complement strand
GTCCACGCTGTCAGTTCTCAAGGTGTCTGGTCTCCAGCCAGGACTCCTGAAACTGTCTAAGCTTGACCGGCCATTCCTGAGTGTCCCAGCGACTGGAACCGAACACGGCAAAAGCTAAATTCTTAATCCTTCGGCCCGTCCTCTGTCTTTGACACTATTATCTTTAGCCGTTCATGATAGAAATTTGAAAATCACTGGATACTTTCCTCCTACGAGGTTCTCAAATCCGATGCATCGCCAAGGCCAAGATTCCACTTCTAATTCTAAAACGCAGCTCCCATCTGCCGTGTCTAATCTCCACTCGTGTCATGCTGGCCCAAGCCCTCATCATCTCTCTCATGGACACTGCAGCAGCCTCTTGACTGGTCTCCTCCCCACACTCCACCCATTCCCCACATCACGGTCTAGGCTATCAGCTGAAACCAGAACTCGAACCTGGTCACTCCACTGCTTAAAAATACATTAACACCTCCCCATCACGTTGGCCCCTGCCTACACCTCATCCCATACTTCCTGGCCCCACCAAGAGCACAGCATCATCTCTCACCATGGGGTCTCTGTGCATGCTGATCTCACTGGCGGGACCAAGGGAAGCCTAACTGGCACCTTCTTATCTTTCAGATCTCAGTTTAAGTATAATTTCCTCCCAGAGACGCTCCTGAGCTAATTTTTTCTTTTTTTACTGTGATAAAATATACACAACATAAAATTTAACAGTTTAGCCATTTTTAAGTGTATAGTTCCGTGGTATTATGTACAGTCACAGTGTCGTGCAGTCATCACACCATCCATTTCCAGAACTTTTTCATTTTCCCAGACTGAAACTCTGTGCCCATTAAATAAAAGCTCCCTCTTCCCCTTCCCCTTCGCCCCTGGTAACCCCTGTTCTACTTTGTCTCTATGAATTCGAGTATTCTAAGTACCTTGTATAAGTGGAATCATATAGGTTTGTCCGTTTGTGTCTCACTTTTATCACATAGCATAATGTCCCTGAGGTTCATCCGTGTCGTAGCACGGATCAGAATTTCCTTCCTTTTTACGACTGAGTAACATTCTATCGTAAAGATACACCACATTCTGTTTATCCGTTTCATTCCTCAAAGGCCATCTGGGTTCCTCCCGGGCCATGTTCAAGTAGGCTTTCTTTATTCTTTTAGTAACATCTTATTTTCCTTTGAGTGCTTATTATACATTGTAATCCTAATATCAGCTTGTTTCATATCTCTTTGGTCCAATATTTTGTTTACTATCTACTCCTGCCATCCCATCCCCAACAATCCTGTAAGCTCCAGGACGGGGAGGACCACGACCGTTTTTAATAAATAATTGTTGAATCATTAAATGAAAGAAAATCATGACACCACCAGAAAGCCACTAGTCTTTAGATTCACTGGTAATTTGCACGGACTTTGGATTCGACAGTGAAAAAGAACAAATTAATGCATACGTGCGCACACACACGCACACACTTAGCTCTCTGGGCAGAAAAATTCCCTTTATAACATGTAAGTCAGTCTATTTGTGACTAGCACACATCTTCATTCCTGTGTTCTTTTTCAGAATGTATTGTGGGTTGAGTGAAAAGGGTGAAGGGCTTAAGAAGTACAAACTGGTAGTTACAAAACAGCCATGGGGATGTAAAGTACAGCATCAAAAATATAGTCGGTAATATTGTAATAACAATATATGGCATCAGATGGGTACTAGATTGATCAGGGGGATCGCCTCTTAAATCATATAAATACGTGTCTAACTATTATGCTGTACACCTGAAACTAATATAAAATGATACTGAATGTCAACTATAATTGAAAAAAAAAGAATGCATCATGTACAAAAGTAATGTACATATTCAGCAATATAGAGAAATTAAATAGGTATCGATAAATGCTGCATGGCTGAACCTTGAAAACATTATGCTAATTAAATAAGCCAATCACATAAGACCGCATAATATATAATTTCACTTACGTAAAATGTCCAGAATAGGCAAATCCACAGAGTCAGAAAGTCGATGAGAGGTTGCCAGGAGCTGAGGTCAAGAGGGAATATGAGTGACAGCTAAAGGATACAGGATACCTTTTTGGGGGGTGATGAAAAGTTTCTAAAATAGATTGTGGTGATGGTTGTACAACTCTGAAAATACACTAAAAATCGTGAAATTGTACACCTTAAAAGAATGGATTGTACGGTATACTATCTCAATACAGCTGTTTTTTAAAAAGACGGCAGATGTGTATTGAGATGGGGGGTGGCCTGCCTGTGTATGAGGGTTGGGAAGAGCTTGCCTTCCCAGCTAGACAGTGCACCAGACAGAGGAGAAAGGGAGCAGGGCCTCGGCAGCAGACCTGGAGGGACAGCCTGTTTTCTCATGCACGGGGGGCCCGCCTTGCCCCCAGTACCCTGTGGATTATGGACTATCTTCCTTTCAATGCGAGGCCTCTGCTTCTTGCAAATCGCCTTTTTCTAATACCACCCCTCCCCGCTACCAAAGTAGGAAGGCATGCTCTGATGATAAACACAGTGAAAGTTCTCTAAACCCAAACCTTATATAAATAGGCATATTTGTGAAGAGCCTCTTTATAACCTATTTTGAGTGATCTAAACACAGCCCATTGAATTTACAGCATTGGGAAACTGATTTCCGTCTGCAACCCATGCTCCGCCAAGAAACTTATCTTTGGCTCCTCTTTCACACCCTATATCCAAGCTGTCCGGAAGTCCGCTGGTGCTACCTTTAAACCTTCTCTCTCAGACATCTGCCCAGGGTCAAGCCTCCTAAATGGTCTCCCTGCCTAGGAGCTCTCCCCCTGCCTGACCTCCACACAGCAACCAGAACGATCCTTTGCAAACGCAATTCAGATCGCAGACCTCGCCACTCCAACAGGCAACTCCTGCACTGGCCGCACGCCCCCGCCTCCATCTTGCACAAAGTCACAGCCAAAGTCCTTACCCGCCCAGGAAGCTCCCACATGAGGGGGATCCCCAACCTCTCTGCTCTTGTCTTCTCCTTTCCCCTCCTTCCCCACTCACAGGTATGAGGAACAGCCTACTACCCGTTCATCAGGCTTCATGGGAGGAGCCAGGCACTACCCAGGTAGGGCCTCTGGACCAAGACGGTTGTCCCCTCTGCCTGGGACACTCTTTCCCCAGATCTTCATGGTTCATCCCTTTCCAGTGAGGCTTTGTTCCAATGTCACCTCCTCTACTTTACCATTGCCTCCTGCTCCCTGCCCCACACCAAGTCCCTGTACCCTGCCCAGCTCTCTCTTTTCATCCCATGTAGCACTTATTTCTAGCACACAATCTACGTACTTACTATCATCATTCTCTCTGTCTCTCTCCCCTCTCTAGGAGGTGAGCTCCCCGAGGGCAGGCACTTTAACTACTTGATTCACTGACAGATGCCAAGTGCCAGGCACAGAAAATGTGCTTCCTATGAATCATTGGCCGGCTGGCTGGGTGGCTACGTGAGGGCTCTGTTTGCTTCAGACTTTGTAAGGCTAAGGAAGGGGGTCCACTCCGTGGAATAACTAAGGAGACAGGAAGTTCCCTAGGAGTTTACTTTTTTGGCCATTTAGGCCAGAACTCAAGAAATGGGACCAATTAGTTAACTTAGAGTTCAGGGCCCAAGCAAACTTTCTTCTGCTTTCAAAAAGAGTGTTGGTCCACGTAATCTCAAAGACACATTGGCTGTGACTTAGATCACCACTCGCACAGTCTGAGGTTCTCAAACTGACCTGTAAGCGGGGAAAGCCTAAAGGTGATTTTTTAAAAAAGTATTCTTAATCATGCAGAGCTACACAAAGTGTCAAAGCTCTGAGAATTAGCCACATCAGCCCCAATATCCTTTTTGTAGCTGTGAGTAGCATAGGATAGGAAGGTGGAATGATACCCGGGGATGGTGGTGTTTGGGGTTAGCTTGAAAAAATACATATATATATATATATATATACACACATCTATATATACTTATATAAGTATATATATATAAGTAAATATATAAAATATATTTACTTAAAAATACATTTAATATATATAAATATATAAGTAAATATATAAAATATATTTACTTAAATCCTTATTTTGCATAATTTTCATGGCACAGTATGATCATACACTCATATGAGTGTATTATTCTCTAAAAATATAGATTAAGATGTCTTTAACATAAACTGATATCTAATTGTTATAAAAAGGCTTCTGGTTTTTATCCTGCTACAACTATAAGCACATTATGACACAGATGCGACATTTGACCTTTCTGCCACTTCACAGTCTGTAACTGACCTTGTGCCTCAAAGCTTATGTTGAAAACCAAGGGTTCTACCTTAAGGTAGAACATAATCTGGCTTTTAAGTATTCGATTTTTTAAACATGTAATTATCAGGTTTTCTCATATTCTAACCCTCCTTCCATCAAAAAATTATTTATTTATTTATTTTTATCCAAGTCAATTCTGGAGGAAAGATAAGGATTTTTTTTTTTCTCCACTACACAAGGTCCTTCCTAGAAGGCAGCTTTGGTCTCCAGAGGTCTCCAGAGGTATCCAGACCATGGAGACCGGTCTCCTGAGCTCTTACTCTGGCCCTGGCACAGATCACAGGGTCAGCCACACCACGGGCCAGTTGGGTGATGGCCCAGCTTTGTAAGCTGCAGGTGAGAAGGAGAAGCACATGGCTGCCCTTCATGTGTCTTCAACACATCCATCCTCCTCACAGTTCCCCACGTTATGATCTCCTAGCCGTTTTGGAGGAAAGTGTGGTCTTAAATACCACGTGTCCCTGCCAGTCTTACCCACTTTCTATGAAAGATACATCTCACAAAACTGAATAAGATCTCAAAAACTACCGTGAACAGACATTCCTATGCCTGTGTCCAGAGCAGCACTATTCATAGTAAGCAAAAGTGGCCACCATCCAACAAACCAAGTGTCCGTGGACAGATGACCGGGTAAACAGAATGTAGTAGATACACACAATGGAACAGTATTCAGCTTTGAAAAGGAAGCAGAAGAGTCTGATACATGCTCTGACATGGATGAATCTCGAAGACACTATGCTGAGTGAAATAAGCCAGTCTCAAAAGGATAAATATTGTATGATGGCACATACGCGAGGTACCTTAAAATAGCCAAATTCATGGAGACAAATAAAGGAGAAGGGAGAATAGGGAGTCACTGCTGAATGAGGAGAGTTTCCGTTCGGGACGATTAAAAAATTCTGGAGAGGGATAAGGGTGATGGTTGCACGATACTATGAATGTGCTTAATACCCCTGAATTCATGCTTTAAATTTGTTAAAATGATATATTTCATAAGCATTTTACCACATTTAACAAAAACCCATGAAATACATCTCTGAGGTCATCAGGAAATCTCCTCTCCTCCCAAAATCGTCTGGTATCAAAAACAGAGTATAGATTTTCACCTCATTTTCACAATCTCCGCAGTCTGATAAACCCCACACACTCAGTTTCCTTGTTTTATCAAAAATTCTTGAGGCTCAGAGGCCCACAAAAATTCTTAGTGCCTGTCTTAGAGGTCCTCACATTTATTTCCAATGTGGCAATAGGACCAACATTTTCCAGCATAAAACGTATAACATCTGACCCATCCATCTCCTGACATGAGTGAAAATTTAAACCAGCCAAGTCACATGGTTCTCTGTTTTCTTAGAGAGAATATCAAACATGTTTTCTGGACCCACAGATCATATACAGATCTCAGAGAAGGGTCTCAGTAGTTCACTGTGTCCCAAGAAGACAGAATAAGAATTTGGGTACAAGTCGTGTCACACTTTATAAAATCAATAACGCATCCAACCCATGGAAGCTTCCCCAAAGAACAAGGATGGATAGCCAGATACTGTGTGAGGCTACTGCCTAATGCCCGAGGAGTTCCAATGAGAGCGTTCTGGCTCGACTCAATTTAAGGAGAGGTCAGAAAACTGATTTCAAACACTGCCTGTGCTAAATCAAACAAACCTCAACTCTGGTGGAACAAAAGCCACTCAGTAAAGAGACAAAACCATAAAAGACAGCCCTGTAAATAAAGACCAAAGATACCAGCCAAAGGTCAGGCTACACATGCACCCAATGCAGAAGTGCCAGGCTTCTCAGTCACGCTGGGGGTGGGCGGGGGCAGGGGGAGGTGGCTGTCGCTACTGAAGGACTGCCCAGAACAAGAGTGACGTCTGTCCTTCCCAGAATCAGTGGGATTCCCACCCTGACCCTCTAGAGCTTCCAAGCCTGGCTCTACCTTACTCAATGCAAATTCACTAGACTTGACACTCATAATGAAACACAGAGCTTCAGAGTTAGAATTGACCTGGGCTGTCCTCCAGGGTCTAAGGCAACCATCTCTCCATGCAGGGAGGGACAATGTCCAGGGCAGGGAGAGAGAGAATGCCTGACCTACTTTCTTACTGAAGAAGAAAAAAACCCACACAACTCAGGCCCCCTGAAAACCTCATAGGCTTCTGTGAAGCAGAGATAGGTAATCCTAAGCATAGTGCCTAGAGAAGATGCTCGAGCCATTTTAAATATGAATGAATGAATGAATGAATGAATGAGATTATACCAAGGGTCTCTGTCATTAGCAACACTTACCAGGCCCCACCACTAAGAAACCACGCAGAGAGCACAGATCCTTTAAAGAAGACCTAGGTCCAGAAACATCCGAATTTTGAAAAGGAAAGAGTAATTTTCTTTTTTAAAAACAGGAATATGGAGGCTGAGAGAGAGAGGAAAGACAGGAAGCAGTGGGTAAAGGGGACACAGCACTGCTCAGTATGTCCCAAGGGCCTCCACTGTGCAGGAGGAGGAGCAGCCATGTGAAAGTAGCCAGGGCCCTTCATGGCTGTGACTGAGTGGGCATGTCCCTAGGTCACCAAGCACCCCGCTCCTTTGTGCCCCCCACAGACGCCCATTCTTCAGTATTCAAGACCTGGATTTGTGGAAGTTCAGAACCTCACCCCTACTCTAGATGGCTCTTTCTTGCCAGCGCCTGGTGCAAATAGGCAACTATGTTTGCTTAATAAATACTAACATATAGAGTGATTGATTTCTGCCTCCTACATGGTCTAGAACAAAGGCAATTGCTGGATGAGCAGTAGATACTTACTGTGCGATAGCAACGACCACCCAATAGTAATGACTGCTTTTTATGGAGCTCTATGCTAAGCTCTTTTAGCTAAATTCTTTCATTTGGAACTCATCGTACAACCTAAAAGGTAGTACTGCTGTTATTCCATTTTACAGATAGGGAAACTGAAGCCAGAGGGATTAAGTGACTTGCTCTAGGTTTTACACCTGGGAAGTGTGGAGGCCGGGATTCCAAGCCAGGTCAAGGAAATCCCGAGAGTGTGTGATCAGCCTCTATTTACTGCTGCCTCTGGGCTCAGTGTGCATTGGGACCAGTTATCAAACATATTAGTTTCCCACTGGGCATGGTTTTGGCAACACTTTACTTAAAAGTGCATGCATTTGTAAGTATTAGTAACAGTACTTATGTGTTCCTAAATGACTAGATAATAAAACTTTGTTTTTTAAGAATAACAGTGAGAAACAAGACTGGGTGTGTGCGTGTGTGCTTTCTAGATTCTTCCTCCACAATGCCGGGTCTTCAGTGACACAGGACCTCAAAAGATCTTAGACTTTATTTTTGGGCATTATTTTTAGCTGGGCACAGTGACGGGGATTCAGGAGTAACTTGGTTAACAGAAAAAAGAAGGATAAGCGATCTTTTTTGTGTGTGTTATTAAAACTCTTCTGGTAGCGAATTTATTTTTACTTATCTTAATAAGTAACAAAACACCTACAGGCACGAATACAATTAATCTAATTGAATGATACCAACAAACAGACCTGAAAACTCACAAGATACCTAAAGATACCGCAAAGAAGAACTTCCTGGGAAATTAATCTAGATGCAAATGTAGACTCAAATTCTAAACTTAAGTGCTTAAGAAACTTTAACTGCACCTTTCTTTAGAGATAAACGTCATGAATGGACTCCACAAAACGTGTTACCTAAAAAGCAAGTTCCTCTGCATTCATAAAAGCATAGGCTTCTTTTACTATGATTGAAACTAAAGAGCAAAGGTGACTAGTAGATTAAAATCTCTCCAGAATGGGTCATAAGGATTACCTAGATTTCATGAGTGTTGTTTATGAAAAATAAAATGGAATTCAGACTAGGAAGCCAATAAACTATGAAAAATACACCAAACACCTGAGCATCGCACTAATTTTTAAAAATATCAGATTAATAAAGAAATAATAAAGTGACATTCAAACCCCTACTATAGACAAGGCACATCCACCTGTTCTCACGTAATTCTCTCAATAACCCAAGTAGGTCGACAATATCTTTTTCCCCCCAGCTAATGAGTAAACTGAGGTTCTGAAAATTTAGGAATTTTCATCTGAGGTTATACAATTTAAAAAGTAAATCATATAATGAAAGTAAATTATAAAAATTAAATACAATTTAAAGTAAGTAAAATAACTGAAATCTATGGGAATCTAAATCCGTATGTTTTCCACTACTCCTTCCTGTAGAAGGAAGAGAGAAAAGAAAGGAAAGAGGAAGAAAAGAAAGGAGTACAGACAGACAGGGAAAGAAACATTCTACAACCAGATCTCAGTGTCATCAGTACTAAGATCCCAGAGACTGAAATGCAGGTGAAACATGGAACTAGTCTTGAACTTGCCTCAGACCTGCAGGCTTCTTTTTGTTAAGCCATTTGCCTTACCAAATCATTATTTTAAAGCCTCAGCTAAACAAACAAACAAACCCTCGAGTTCTATCACTAACAAGTAATAAGCGCATACTCGTATGCATTTTCCTTAAAATAAAAAACCAGAAAGAACGCTTCAAAGTAGCCAGAGCTGCTCTCACACAGATGCCATTCGTGTTCATTAATATTAAGCCACATGGGTCTCATTTGGTCCTCAATAACAGACGCAAAGAACCACTAAAAATTACCCAAGCACTAGCCACTAGAAAATGGCAAGTGAAGAAAGCTGTTAAGTTTTCGTACCTAAAATTAGAAGGAGGAGGCCTCCAGGACATAATGAAAACCATTAAGAGAATTCAGAGAGGGGTAATTGCAGACACGCGGACTTCTCCCCAGACAGCAATCAGCTAATAACCATTAATCATCTTTTGCACAGTATATGCATTTACTTACAATGGGTTTTAATAAGGTCTGCAACAACAGGCCCAGAATTAATGAATGGCATTTTAGGTCTAACACAAAAATACTCTTGAGATGGTGAAAATTAGAACTTCTACTTCATGTTTTGTGTTGTTGCCTCTTTTTATATGCGCTTATATTTACTATCACTGGAGACTTTATCACACCATTTTTTTAGTTTTTCTGCCTAAAAGCAGTTAACCTTGGTCCCTAACCTACTGTGTAGTGGGTGAGATTCAAGCACTTCGCCTGTGTTGTCTCCTTTAATTCTCAAGGAGCGGAGACAAAAATTTAAAGGCAGTGCAATCAGGAAGGTGGGAGAGAATCTCTTCTCAAGCCAAGAGGGCGGGCGGTTTCCGGGAGGAAAACTTGGCGGCGTCCGGAGCTACCCTAGAAGGCCTTGGAGCCCACAAGGGGCTGCGCCTGCAGGCCGAAAGGGTCGGGTGGGGCTCGGGGAGACTCACTGGGCGGAAACGTGGCCTAAGTCCTTCGTACTTGAGCGTGTCAACTCCGTTCCCCCGCTCTGCATCCTGGTCCTACCTCTACAGCGGTCAAGAAGCTGCGTTCTGCGGCACATCCGGTGGGAACGAGGCGCGCACACGCCCCTGGGAGAAGTTACGCGGACAACGCAAGCTTTTCCTTCACTTGGGAGGTGTGGGGACGTGGGAAGTTAAAACACTCGCTATTCTCTGCAGTACCACCCACACCCAATAAGTCGCCCCTCCGCACGCATAAAGCGAGGTGGCAGCGCTGGGCATCAAACTGAGAAGGGAAGGAGATGGGCCGTAGCAGTGCTGTGGGAGCTGGCAGATAACGACCCAGCAATCACCGGGGAAAGTAACCCGTTCCCCCACCACCTCCCAACGTGTGTAAAAGCGCATGGAAGATGTCGGAAGGGTGCCTGGTCCCGCAACCGGCGCAGTAGAGGCGATCTCACCCTCCATCCTTCCCCAAAGCTGCGGCCAGGTATATATGGCCCTAAGGTCTTTTTCGGATGCGTTGACATCGGCTCCCAAAGAGGTTCCAGCAGAACCCAGCCACAGGGGACTTCCAGAGGGCCGGCAGACACTTCAGGGAAGCCAGCGGCACTTTCCAGGGACCCGCGAGCCGCGCCAGGTTTGACCCTCGGAGTTTAACCCAGACGTGTGTATAGCAAACGAGCGAAGGCTCCAAACACCTCCCGCGAGTTCCCTCCGCTCCCGGCCAGCCAGCTGTGCCTCCTCATCCCCGAGCCCGCAGAGGCTTCCTCGCCCCCATCCAAACCCCACCAGTGTGGACTCAAAAGACCCAGGGCTCGGACAGCTGCTGCCACTGCATCTCGGATCCCCAGTCCGCCAACCCTGGGGCGGTTAGAGGATCTGCTGGGCCGACAGAGTGGGGAAGCTCGGGGCCCCCGGCGCCGCGTCCCTGCTTACCTGGCGCTCGCTGGGCCCCAGGTGGGGCATCCGTCGGGTGCCAGCCTCTCCGCGCGCTCGCTGCGCACCTGGCCGCCGCCGCCCGGCCCCAGCTCTGGCGGAGGAGCTAGCGCTTCATGGCTCACGGGGGCTGGCCCGGGGCCCCGGGAAGCTTGTCTGTCCAGTTGGCGGCGGCTCTCGCGGCTCGCCAATAGTCCTCGCCTTTCCCCGCCCCTTGTCCGCGCGCCCTTCTTCTGTGGCCGCCCTTTTCCCTCCGCTCCCCGCGACCGGACAAACTGGTTTCTCTGCTCCGGGATGGTGCCTCCCGTCTCCCTTTGGCAGCTGCGGCTGCAGCGCACCGCAGAGGCCGGGGCGGGTCCAGCCGTCTGCCCTCCCTTTGTCCCTCCCGGGGGGCGGAGAGAGGCTGGACGGTGAGCCTCTGCGCAGACCGACGCGGCCCAGGTCGAGCCCTGCGCCCTCCGTGCGCCCCGGCGGCAGGTGGGCCCACAGCCTGTGGCCTCCGCCTCGCCGGCTCCGCGACCTGGCAGCTGCGGTCGCTCTCAGCTCTCCCAGTGGTCCTGCCCCACCTGGGGGCCGCGCTCGCCACCCCGCCAGCCCCGCTTCACTTTCCCGCCGCCCTCGTCCGTCGTGGCCACCACCCGGGGTCGGTGACCGCGCCAATCCGGAAAGCTGGCGGGGCCACTGCTCCCCGGAACTAAGCTCCCTTGGTAAGGAGAGCTGTACCCTCTCGATGCCAAGTCACGTTCCCGGACAGGTCACCGAATGTGTGTCGCAGCTCGACGCACGGAGCACGGGGAAAGAGACTGTGCCAAAAGACTTCAAGAAACTTATCCTGTAATTGCAGCAAGCAGGCTTTCCGCTGAGACCAAACTTCCTCACCTTTTCAGGTTTGGGGTCAATAGGAGCCAAGGCGCGGCCTGTGAACGGTGCGGTGTAGTTGACAGTGTTGGACTCGCGGGCATGGTTGACAGCTGGTGTTTGGCTTGTGAGTCGCACCTCCCTTGTATTGCACTCAACACCGAAAGTTTCCCTTCAGCAGAATTTTACTGCTTATCTGCTAAGTCACTGAGATACGAATGAATGAAAGCCAAAGATGAATTAGATTTTGTTAAAATGTAGTAGTAGAGCCAGGACTCAAGTTACCTGCAGATCAGAGAGGCTCAGGTCATTGACCTGAGAGTTCAGACTCACATCTGGGGGCTGGCTTATGGGAGACCATCGAGGAGGCCATGCTTGAGGCAAGACTCAAAGATCCACACATTTAGGGATTAGAGTTGCATGGAGAGGGTATTCAAAAAGTGGCCCATTGATTTGATCTTCAGCTGTATGAAGGATTCAACTAATAACAGTTAAACCCTAGACTACCCTGGGTTTCTTTTTCATTAGTTACACTTGACCTTTGACTAGGTAGTGCTGGTCAGTTATTTAATTTCTCTGGGCCTTAGTTTCTTCATCTGTGAAATGAAACTGGACCAGATGATCTAAATGGTTCCTTCCAGTGCTTATTTTCTGAACCCAACAACAGAGCCAAGGTACAGAGGCTTGAAAATATGGGCCTGTCTAGTGACAATGGGGTAGACCAGTCATCTAGCAATACAATTAGTATTGCATAAGTCCAGGGAGGGAGTTAGGGTCAGGAAGTCCTTGAATGCAGGCTAAGGAGTTTGGATTTGCTTTTGGCAGCACCTGCAAACCATTAGAAGTTTATGACCACAGCAGTGACATGATCAAGGCTGTGTTTTAGGGAAAGTCATGGGGATAGTTTGGAAGAGGCTAAGACTGAACATGGGGGTACTATTTGGGAGACTAGTACAGCAACATAAGGCGGGGCTGCAGGAGTTGCCAGTGGAAATGAAAAGGCAGAGGCGTTTCCAGGGACACCCTGAGGAGAAATGGCCAAGATACGGAGAGGCCAGACCTGCAACTGACTGGCAGACAGAAATATAGAAGACAACCAAGGTCTCCAGGTTAGCTGATGGCATTAGTAGGAACAGCAGAGTCAGAACGAGGGAGGCCACTGGGGAGGGCTCTGCCCCACCGGGAGAAATGCCAGTAAACCTGGAATCGAGAGATGAATCTAGACTAAAAGAGGGTCATTTCCTTCTTGCAGATCTACCAGCAAGTGCTCAATCTGTCCAGGAAAACGGTGCCTAGAAAAGACTATGCTGAGACACATCCAAACTACACTCACGCCCGATTTAATAAATACCACTCCTACTGCTGCATTTAGCATCTCTATGAAGACACTGAAGACTTCAAGCTAGGTTGCTTCTCTTACAGACAACACGGAGGGGAGAAGGTGTGGACAAAGGGATACTTAACAAATATTTATTGAGTATCTACTATGTGCTAGGCATTGTTCTAGTTCCTTAGGTAAATCAGTGAACCAATCAGGCAAGTTGTATCTTAAAAGGTGACAAATACTTTGAAAAAAATAGAACAAGACTGACTGGGAGGAGGCCATAGAGGGAGCCTTCTAGGATGCTGTAAGAACTCTTCACCTTGATCTGGGTGGTGGTTATGTGAGTGTATACGTTTATAAGAGTTCATCAACCTGTACACTTAATATTTGTACATTAAAAATAAACAATAAAAATAGAACAAGGTTAAGAGATTAGGAATGGGAGAATGAGTTGTAATTTTAAATAATGTGGTCGCTGTAGGCTTCATGAAGAATTGCATTTGAAAAAGAATTGCCAGGTGAAGGGGTTCCATCCTCAGTGAGAGAAAAGTTTTCAAAGCCCATCTTGCCTGGAATCCACCAGAAAAGGGCATATTCAGACCTCGTCCTACTGAGTTTCTCTTACCTAAGCCTTCCGCACTTTTCTGGTCATGGGGAAGGAGACACTCAGAACACGTCAGCTGATACTGCTGATAAAGGAAGTAGCTCACCTGGAAATCCTGACCCTTGTCCTCTCTGAAAGAACTGTGCCAAATTTCAGGGTGCCTTGTCAGGTCAATCACTGAAAGTGCATCATGCATGCAACAAAGATACAGTCATTTCTAAAAGGGTGACAATGCTTTTCAGCTTTTGTAGTTCGTAATTTCCTCCAACAGTTTTTTTTTTCCTTCCTCTTTTCTTGGCAACACTTCTGTGCATTTCCATGATGTGAGTAGAAAGGCTGGGGAGGTAGCTAAGAGAACTAGCTCAATTTTGCTGAAAATTCATTTCCTAGAATTTTTTCTACAAGATAAGAGCCAAGAGATAAAAGATATGTTTAAAGAGAGGTGATACTGCCTGTCTTCGGTTCTTTGCTAAACTCAGTGGTCATTTAAGCTAAAGCGTTTAATGCCAATGGAAAAGGAGTCATGACACACAGGTGTTACTGTAACCCGTGCTTGGCAGTCAAAATTAACTCAGTTGGAAGGTGAATTCTTCACAGCCATCGTCTAGACCAGCTCCAGAATGTTAAACATGAAAAGAAGATACCTCTTATATGAGCCTGTCTTTGCACTAAGTAAAATTAGAAGCTTCAGCTAGTCTAACCTCACTTTCTTTTAGGTGGAATTAAAACAGATACAGATGGTATATTCTATCTCTACACAAATACTTTCCCAAATTTCCTCTGACTTACATGCTTTCCACTTCCTTTACTACTTAGTGACTCCATTTTTTTCTTACCAACATTTTAAATTATAAAATTGGATTTCAAGAGAAACATTAAACATCAGGTAACAAAGTGTATCTCAGTTATTTTGGCTTAATATGCATGAGATATTAGGGGACGTATTATTCCTGGGCACATTATTAAAATTCACTTCTCTTTCATATTCACGAGCATGTAAATGTGTAGAATCAGTCTACAGTTTTTCTTTATTTACAAGGAGATTTTAATAATCTACTGTCTATCTATATAGAAATAAAATGAACATTACATTGAATCTGTGTTGATAATACTAGTTAAGCTTAATTTATATAGTTAATTTAACGAATAAATGTCCAAAATGTCTTGTGATCATTGATAGTATATGTAGCCATGTTTTCATGTAGCCATAAGAAGTTTATATATAGTATCTTATGCTCTATTTTCACCGTGTACCATGATCATGAAAACATCCTTCCCTTTGTCCCTCATCCTCCATGACTGGCATACTAATCTCCCCCATCCCAAACTGTTTGCAATCCACTGAAATCTGAATAGTATTTGATATTCCCTCTGCTTAATATATCCTCAACTCCTTGATCCAGCTCCAAAGTGGCTCCCTCTGGGTAAGCCTTGCCCCACTCTCCACAGACAGTGGTTTCCACAGCATTTTGCACCTAACTTCTAGGAAAGCCTTTATTTCATTGTATTTTAACTGATTACCTGTCTCCTTTCCCGATGCATAGGGAGCCCTTTGAGATCCAAGACTGAATTTTAATCTTCTTGGTCTCTCTTGGCATAGAACACTGCCAAGTGGCTATCAATTCTTGTAGAATGAATGAATGGTCTGAGTAGTCATACTCTCTATGTGTGTTTATAGTTACATAGTATTTTCTCCTGCTGAGGATTTAATCATTTGCTATTGTGGAATATTTATGCATTTTCCAGATTAGTTTTCAGAAATACCTGATCAATCACAACCCATCACTATTTTTAGGGCTTCTAAACATCTTATTTCTCTCTGGTTCCTATTATTTTGTGGGTTGCGATTTGACCTTCTTTACTTTATTCTAGAAACAGTGTCCCTCCAGTACAAAAAAAGGTTTTGCTTTATTAGAACGAAGACACGTGTAAGCTTTTGTTGCTATCACTGGAGCAGTAGAACGAATAGTATTCAAGTTTTCCCATAAAGTTGTAGCAGCATATGCTACGGATGAGTACTGCCTTTTTAGTTTTCTAAACTGTCTATATGTGTGTAAACATATGTGTATGATGTTTACAGATTGTCCCTATCTGTAACATATAAATAATATGTGTGTATGTTAACATATTTATATGCTATAGATAAACAGCCAGCATGAGTGGTTGTCCCCCCCGCCCCAATTAAAGAAAAGCAAATTAAATGCAAAAAAAAAAAATGAGAAACAAATTTTCACTTATCATACTGTCAAAGAAAAAATCTGGTGCTATACTGCACAGTCAGTGATTATGAGGAAACAGGATTTCATATGCTGTTGGTGTGTGTGCAAATTGCACAGGTTTTTTTTTTTTTTAAGAAAATTCAGAAACAAATAGCAAAATTTTAAACATATATGCCTGCGCCTCAAAAATTCATGTCTAGGAATTTATCCTAGAGATGTATTTGAACATTTACACAAGGTGAATGTGCATAAATATTCATTTCAGCCTGTTTTTTACTTCAAAAGACCAGACTTGGCCTCAATGTCCATTAATAGAAGGCACATCCGTATAATGGGATAATCATTGGTCATTTAAAAAAAGTTAAGGCGATCTAGTTATGCTGTTATTTGGAACATCTCCAAGACATATTGTTACATGGAAATGCAAAGTACAGAGGAGTGGAACTCTGAGCTAGCAGGTGAGGGGCAGATCAGGGGGAAACGTCAAATAGATGATTTTTCTGTCACCTCAGATTCAAATTCCACAGCACTAGTCAAGTCCTGTTCCAGAGGGACACATGAAAGGAACACCCTCCCCCCAAAATAAAAGCATTAGTCCTGTACTAATAAGGAGACAGAGCGCCACCTAAATGCCTTTCACTGAGCAATTCCCGGTAACTCCCAGTAGCAGAACAAAAGGAATTCTCAGGACTACGATGAAAGGAAGTCCTGTTGTGACAGAATCTACCCACATTGAAACAATGGGACAGAAGGCCACAGCAGGGCATATCACAAGGGGGAGAAAAGATAAACTGATAAATTATGCATTCGACTATCCTGAGAGAAGTTTTATGGTTATGTGCGAAATTTGGGAACTGGATTAACGGTGGGAACATGTGGGAAAAGGTACATGGGGAAAAAAGGCAATTATTAACTCCAAACCAAAAATCTTTTGAGAGAGGAAATGGAATCGTAGTATATGTACCGCATGGCTTAGCTGCAAACAATATTTCCATACTCATAATAATGCACCCACTGAATATGATTTAACTGTAAATGGAAATCTAATTATGAAGGGAGAATGGAGGGGGACCGTGAGGGTATGCATGTGTGTGCGTAGGAAGCGTTCTGGGTTGGGATGCATATGAGTGTTAAATCATCTTCGCTCATAACGGAAAGTAAAGAGATAATGTCTAAGACAGCAAAACATCAAAAAATGGCACTATAAGCATGTTA
>NW_011888843.1:4751396-4763681 GCF_000151845.1 Pteropus vampyrus | reverse complement strand
TAGGGGAAGTACCTCCAAGGGGGAAGGCATGTAGGAAAATAGGAGGGGTCTCCCCTGAATCATTCTTAGAAGTCACAGAAGGCTTCTTGGAGAAGGTGACATCTACACAGAGACTTGGAGGATGAGTAGGAGTTTCTGACCTCCTCTTAATCACTTTTCAGTGGTGGCTGCTGTCATGTGACATTTCTTTATTCTGGTTCCATAGGGTAAAGTGGGTAGCAATGAGGTGGTTAAACAAATAAAATGCCCTCTCTTCCTTTCCTTGAAGTCTGCAGATAGTACCATCTTATTTGCTCTGGAAGGAGTCAGAAGCTGGCTGTCCAGTCTTCTCTCAAGCCCTCTTACTTGCCATGTCCCTGCTCCCCACTCCACCCCATCCCTGGAGGCCTCTGCCTGGAACAATCTTCCATCTCTACCCCTGACTAATACTTATTTGTCCTTCAGATCCCAAGCCAGTTGTCCCTTCCAAGAGAAACTCTTCCCGACAGTCATATCCACACCCCTCGTAATTCTCATAGTATTCTGTATCTCTCCTTTGTCACAGAGCTTACCCCAGGTTCAAGTGGACATTCGTGAATGTTTTATTACGATCTGCCCCCACTTTGCGGGTGGGCCATTGTCTGGTTTTGCTTTCAATTGGATCCCCTCTACCTAATAGTGCCTGGAGTATAAATATAGAAAGCATGTGGATGCCAACATGTACGGAGTGCCCCTATAACTTGCATACACGAGCTCTTGTAAGCCTTATAACAATCCTATACGGAAGATACTGTTATCTTCATTTTACCAAAGAGATCAATGAGGCTGAGACAGTATAAACAAATTCCTTGCCCAAAGCTGGTAATTAGAAGAGGAGGATTCTATCCTGGACCTATTGAATTCTCAGTCCTGAGCTCATTCCACTAATATCAGGTTGTTTCTGGAATGGCGAGCACGAATCTCTTCCATTCAAGAGTTATTATATAAACTCCTGTTCACAAATGCCAATTAATCACGAAAAAGAGCAACAGGGCAAAAGTCTCTGCTCCAAGGAAAGCGTAAAGCAAAGGTTGCGGTGATTACAGTGAGAAAGCTTCCTGATCTTTGAGACTCATAAAAAGACCCTCCCGCCATTGGTCAGCTTCATTCTTATCCGTTTGCTTGAAGTAACTTCTCACATATCTAAATGGAGACAGAGTATTTCCTTTGGAATTTTCTTACATTGTTTTATTCTTGGGTGTCACCCTTTTTAGTTCGGTCCAGCAAAGAACTCAAAATTCAGTTCCTTTGGGGAAATTTTTCTTTTTCTTTTTTTAGGGAAGCAGTATCTCTACCAGGAAAAACTAGTTACTAGAGGTGTCCCCAGAGGTCACCTGCTTATGTATAGTTGTCACTGAGGCGTTTCCACCTAAAGCTTCTCTGGCACGTTGAGGTGGCCTCAGAGTACGTGAGTCGAGGCTCAACAGTGATCTCATCCTATGGACCTGGTCCAGCAGCTGCGAGCTTCATCATCACAGAGCAGGTGACTGACTTCTTGCTAATGTAGTGAGGTCATTAATAAACCAGGAATTTCCCAATTAATGCTACATGGGGGAAGGACGATCGGTCAGGGCCCCTGGCTATAGGTTGTCTTCATATGGCAATGACAGCCCATTTAGGGAGTGACTTTCGCCTTACATAATGGACTCCTTTTGCTCTGAAGCATCTGAATATGTTCTTCTTTAATAAAAATTGCTGGTCCTTGTCTGTTTCCTACAGTGATAAATTTACTAAAAAATAACATCTCTATACAGACAATAGATTATTATTCAACCTTAAAAAGGAAGGAAATTCTGACACAGGCTACAACATGAATGAACCTCAAGGACGTTATGCTAAGTGAAAGAAGCCAGTCACGAAAGGACAAATATGATGGGATTCCACTTATAGAGGTTCCTAGAGTAGTCGTATTCATAGAGACAGAAAGTAGAATGGCGGTTGCCAGGGGCTATGAGGAGAAGGAGGAATGAGAAGATAGTGTTTAATGGGTACAGAGTCTCGGTTTGGGAAGATGAAGAAGTTTTGGAGATAGGTATTGGTGATGGTTGCAAAAACAATGTGAGGGGACTTAATGCCACTGAATTGCACACATAACAGGAGTTTAAATGATAAATTTTATGTTCTATGTATTTTACTATAATAAAAAAAATAATGTGAAGATTTTTCTTAAGTCTTGCCTACTGTCCTAATTGTTCGTTAGTTACACCAGTGTGTAGCGTGCTACCTCCTGTCTTCGGTCTCGTTACTCAAACAGTGGTGCCTGGACCAGCAGCATCAGCGTTACCAGGAAGCTTCTTAGAACGATGGAATTTTGGGCTTATCCCACACCTGCCAAACTGGAATTTGCAGTGGTTGGAATCTCATTTCAACCACTAAACCATCAGAGGACCATCCTCTGGAGTCTGGTATCATCTGTTTGGTTCTCGAGAACATTTCAGTCAAAAATAATAATCTTCCTTTTGCCCGTCTTTAAGTCATACAGTTTGTTTGATGTGACTATTGGCAAGAAAATTGGTTCTTTCTGCTGCCCTCTCATAATGCCAGCATATTAAAAATAGATAAGATTCCTGAGCCACAGATGGTATGATCAAAGGTATAAGCAATTGAAAACATGGAGGTTAACATAGACACTGAGGTAATGCATGAAAATAGCTTGTGCCTAAATACAGTTGTATTTTTCTACAGAGAAACCCAGTAGACAGAAAAAAGTAAAAAAAGAAAAAAATTACCAAACAAATAAATCAGAGTTTTGTTTGTTTGTTTGTTCGTTTGTTTTTTAAATAAAACCACTCAATTCGCACATCACTTTAAGAGCACATACTGCCTGGGTGTTTTAAACACAATTACACTACTTAAAAAGTTGCTTCATTCAGATCTCTTTTGGCTGCATCGGGGAAGGGGGGCTCTGTTGCCTCTGTTTGGTCCAAGGTATCTGTGGGTTGCTTCTTTTACCATGGTAAGTGATAAAGAAAAATGTTGGCTCGTGCTACTTTGTCTGAGTCCAAGGAGCATCCTTCTGGGTGTGGGGTAGGAAAGGAGGCACCCGTACCTTTCTCCTCCATGAGGAGGTAGAGAGGAACCACATTTTTGGAGGCCTCGTCAAGTCCCAAAGAAAAAATCTCCCTAAGAGAAACCACAAGTTCAAAAGCAGGGACATTTCTCATAGTGACCTACAGTGTGTCGCTCCATCTCTTTTACTTAAATGTACTCAATCATGAAAATTAAGGCATAAAATTTGTCATGTTAATGGCCATTTAAAAAAATCCAGCTGCGTACCTGTTCCACTCCATTTGCCTCTGTTTCCTCATCCATGTGATGGACAGTTCACACCTGATGAGGGACAGGTGGTTGGCTGTCTAAAGTTACCACTCCTCCTCCTGAACTTGGGCAAACATCACTCTGCTTTGAGCCCTGAACTGACTTCTGATTCCTGCTCAACATCATGATCCAGCAATCTACCCCTAGTCAACTGAAGTTGCCACAAAAATTCAATTTTTCATTTAATACACTTAAGATATTCTTTGTTCCAGACAGAAAGTGAAACATATGGTCACCCCTAATGGTCACCTCCATCTCTGACATCTCATGATTTTATGCAAATAATACAATACAGCCACCAAAATCAGGATTAGGAGTCAGTGTCTGATAGTGAGGGTCATAGGCGAGTCATCTCACCTCTCTCAAGCCTCCTCCTCTCCCTTCAAGTTCAAACGTTACTGTGCCCATGTGGGTCCCCTAACCATCCTGTCTGACATTCCAGCTATTGCTTCCCCCCGCCCTCATGCTCCCTATCCCATTTCCTGTTTTATTTTGAATCCTCAGTACTATTACCATCTATCATTCTCTCTCTCTATTTTTTTATCTGGCAGCTGTCTATGCCCCTTAACTTGAATATAAACTTCATGAGAGCAAGAATTTTTGCCTATTTCCAGCTGTTTTTCTGTTCCAGTGCCCAGAACAATGCCTGGCACCTACAAGGAGCATGTATCGAATTCATCCACTAAACATAGATGATAATAACAATTCCCATTTCATAAAGTTATAGTGACAATTCTAGAGAGATACTATGTAAACAGGTGCACTGTATTTTATATGCACTAAAAAGAGACCATGTGAAAGCCCTTTGGAATGTTAATAATGATTGACAGTATACGTGTCTACAATGGACGGAGGTGGCGATGTGCGTAAAAGGAGAAGGTTCTGGGAGATATTGAGGAAAGTAGTATAATGTGATACTCAACGGTGTAGGCTTCGGGGTCAGAGACACCTGGATTTGAGTGTTGACCTCCTTCACTTACATGCCAGGTGACAGTGGTGAACTTATGTAGCCTTCCCATACCTCAGTTTCCTCACCTGTGAAATTGGATAGGGATAGCCTTTCTATGTTTCAGATTCCCCACCTGTAGGTGAGGATAATGATAATAGTACAGTTGACCTTCGAACAACATGGGTTTGAACTCATGGGTCCACTTACTAACTCGAATTTTTTTTTCAATAAATACTTGTACCATTTCTGATCTGTGGTTGGGGATCTGGATGTGTGTTGTTCTATGTTGTTTTTTATAGAGGACTTGAGCATCTGAGGATTTTGGTATCCAAGGGATTCCTGGAACCCATTTCCCATGGAAACCGAGAAACAACTGGGGATAGGTAAGTTTTGGGGGAGTCGCAAGTTATTCACAGCTTTTCAATTGCCCCGGGGTCAGTTCCCCTAACCGTCACATTGTTCAAGAGTCTACTGTACTTATTTCACAGGGTGATAGTGAAGGATATATATGAAACTTAGAGATTACTTGGCACCTAGTCAATACTGTATAAGTGCTACAGTGGTAGCTGTTGTTACTATCCCATAGAACTCTGAAGATTCAATGAGTTTATACAGATAGAGTGCTAAGAACAGTGCCCAAATGTGGTAATCATTCAGTAAATAATAAATAACAATTGGAGATCTTCTATTTTTTGTATCTGATTAAGTAAAAGACAGAAAGATTTAGATGAACAATGCCTTTTAGAAATAACTAATAACATCCCTAAACGCAGAGGAAACTGAATGAGGAGTTTGGATATTGACACCCCAATATCTTTCAAGGATTCTGAATATCGATACTTAGATATCCCCTCTTTGTTCCCACATTGCACAAGTGTAAGATTTATTTAAAGCCTGTAATGTTGATTTTTAAGTGCATGTTGATTTAGCATTATACCCTATAATATAACTGAGCTTATTTTAAATCACCTATATTTTAAATAGTTGATGTTCTAGAAAGATGCTTTATATGCTCTGGCATAGCCTGGGGTAGTAATTATCTAACAAAGATGCTTATATTTTTCTTTGGTGATTGAAATTTCATTTATTTTGGTTGATTACGAGAGACAATAATAGGAGCATTCTCTATTATTCTCTTATATTTTAAGATCTCTAACTGTGACTACTCTTGCTTCCTCTTCTAAGACGAGAGAGTTCAAAAACAAAAAAAAAATCCATCAGTGAACCCTGGGCTGATTCTCTCATGTTTGGATCTTTGAAATGATAACTATCTTCTCAAGCTACTTTTAAATCCTTAAGCAAGTAGTCACTTATCTGCTTCCCTGAGCCAGCAGCCCTCAGCACACCTGCCCCTCATGTGTTCAACAGATGGCCGTGTTTCAGTACCAGGGATGAAGTTTGTGTGGCTCGAGAGATGGATGGCTGGACAAGGGTGAGCTTTGTATACAGTGCAAAAAGGTTTAAAAATAAATCTAAAAACATTTAGAAAAAAAATAGGAGGAAATCTATGGAAGCCAGGACTAGGTAAAGAGTTCTTAGACTTGACAGCAAAAGCACAATCCTTAAAACACAAAATTGATAAATTGGAACTCATCGAAATGAGGAACTTTTGCTCTATGATGGAAGATAAAAAGTCAAGTTATGGGTTGGGAGAAAATATCTGCAAACTACAGATCTGACAAAAGACTTGCATCTAGAATACATAAAAAGCTCTCCAGTCTATGGCCATACAACCCTGAACACGCCCGATCTCATCTGATCTCGGAAGTTAAGCAGGTTCGGGCTTGGTTAGTACTTGGATGGGAGACCACCTAGGAAGACTGGGTGCTGTAGGCATTAAAAAAAAAAAAAGCTCTTCAAACCCGACAGTTGAAAAAATCCAGTTAAAAAATAAATAGACATTTCACTAGAAAGCATATGCAAATAAGAAAGCACATAAAATGATAAAATGATGTTCAACATCATTAGACAGTTTGGAAATGCGAATTAAAACAACAGTTTTAATATCCTGATATCCTGACATACCTATCAGGACAGCTAAAATAAAAGTTAACAGAAAATGCTGTTAAGGATTCACTAGATCTCGCGTACATTGTCGATGGGAATATGAAATGGCACAGCCTCTCTGGAAAATAGTTTGTCAGTTTCTTAAAAAACTAAACATACACATGCCATACATCTCAGCAACTGTATGTACTCTTTGGCGTTTATCCCCAGAAACAAAAGCTTACGTCCATGCAAAACCTGTACACTTCTGTTCATAGAAGCTTTACTCGTGATAGCCCCAAACTGGAAACAGCCCAGATGTCCTTCAGCAGGTGAATGGCTAAACACACTGTAGTCACGGAACACTACCCAGCAATAGCACGGACTTTTGTTATTGATACACACAACTTAGACGGATCTTAAGGGAAAAAAAAGCCATTCGCAAAGGTTATACACTATATGGTTTCATTTAAATAACATTGTTGAAATAACAAAATTATAGATATGGAGAATAGCATAGTGATTGCCAGGGCTTAAAGATGGGAGTTGGGGGGATGGAAGAGTACAACACCAGGCCGTCTTGAGGTGATGGAGCAGGTCTGTATATTAGTTGTATTAGTGGTTCCACAAAGCTACGCATGTGAGAAAATTGCAGAGAAACACACGCACGCACACAAGCTTGTAAAATTGGTGAAATTAGAATAATTCTGTGAACTGTGGATCATATCAGTGTCAATTTCCTGGTTTTGATATGGTTACAGACGTTACCACTGGGTGGGGGCGGGGAGGGCGGTGGATGGAGGACATTGGACAAAGGGTGGACGAAACTTCCCTGTACATGTTTTTCCTCCTGTACCTTCTTGTGGATCTATCATTATTTCGAAATAAAAGTTTTTTAAAATTGCAGTTGGGCGTTTTAATTTAAAATCACCTTAGGATATTTATAGAATTAACATTTTATAAATAGTACTGATTTGCTTTGATAAGTATATCCTGCCATTCAATTTCCTGTTCTGCTAAAAATAGTGTTAAACAGCATTTTTGGCATGATAGTCATTGACTGGTGCATGATTTTTCTAGATTTTTGCTAGAGGACTCTAGATCTGATTTATGGTCAGTAACCGGATCAACTGGTTTGAACACTGTGGTTACTTTTGTAAACATCTCATGGTAAATCTTGGAGCCCTGGAGATTCTGTGATACCGCCGTGCCCCCTCCGCGCCCCAGCTCTGCCCTGCCCACCCCCCCAGCCCCGCCCGACAGTGATCGCAAACTTGCTCATTGTTTGAGGGGCTAGAGGGTATTTTTTCATGACGATCACTTCCTAAACTCGATCTTTACTGCACTCTCCACATTTACCAATACGTCTGATACCTTTGAGGTGTGTCTTTAATGTGACTTTTTAAAAGCTCACAATACCTTCTGATCTCCTACTATATGCAGTTGTTTTACATATATTATATTATTTAGGAATCACAGTAATCTAATGAAAATGTTTTCTTCTTTTCTTAAAACATAAACATGTGAAGTTATTTATCTGAATAAATGATCCTTGAACATCGTTATTCTAGCAATGCTGTTTATTGCTCACAGAACCGTTGAAACTTTTCTTTTGGGCTTGTTTTCTTTCTTTTTTTTTTTTTTTTGCAGGGGAAGGTACTTGTTTTCTGACTGGCATGTTCTTTTGACTGCTCTCAGTTGTGGAAATTTTTCACCTTTTAAAGTTTAGAATTTACCTACCTACCTACATACCTTACTTACCTATCTATCTATCCATCCATCCACCCACCTATATCTATCTGTCAACAAAAGTAATTCAGCACAAATTAAAACAATGAGGTAGTATTTTCCACTTGCCGGGTTAGAGCAATCCATCTCCAATGCCCGCAAGGATGCTGAGAAACAGGAACTGTCTGCATTGCTGGGGACAGTAGGAATTACTACAACTTTCAGGAAGCAATCTGGCACTATGTATGTCCAAAGCCTTTAAAAATGTTCTTACCTTTTAATGAGTCATTCCACTTCTGCGCATGTAACCTATGTTTTAAAAAGTTTATCCAAAGTGTCATCCACTGCAGCAAATATCTAAGGAAAGGAAATGGGAAACCAGTCTGTTGCCTATGGAATAGGTTCCAACTCCTAATTTATTGTAATGTTTTACTTTTGTAATGATTCATTACATTCACTTTTCTTTTTAACATGTTGACTTTCTTGGGGTCAAATATTTTATTTATATAGGTCTCTTCCAAAGAACCTAGCACATAGCAGATGTTCTGAATAAATTTTATCTACATATTTTATAACTTAATTAATCCTTATATAGTGCTTACTATGAGCAAGCACTGTAGAGATATTAACTTATTTCAGAATCTCAAAAAAACCCTATGAAATAGGTTATTCTTCCTCTTTTATACATTTTATAAATGACGAACTTGAGGCACAGAGAGGATAAGTAACTTTCCTAAGGTCACACAGCTAGGAAGAAGTAGAGTATGGTGGGAAGGTAGGCAAACTTGCTTCTTACTCTAGACTCTTAACTGTTTCTCCAGCACAAGCAAGCACTCACAGAGTGTTTATACATGTTAATTAAATAAATATGAACCCAGGAACAAATTCCCAAACCATCATTGAGTAACTATGGTGCATTTTCTTGATGAAATATTATATAAGAACTGAAATTACATTTTCAAAAATTATATATCTAGAAGAATGCTTGTAACACTGAACAAAAACCAGGAAGCAAAATAGTATGTGGTTATGTGTAATATTCGTGTAGAGCCAAATGACTAGGAGGAAGCACATCAAAATATCAGTGATGGCTGTAAGTCAGAGGTGGATTTTTCCGTGGCTTTTTTTTTTCCTTTTTTACTGTTAATTTCCAATTTTTCTTTGATCAGTGTATTAGTTATCCAGGGATATCGTAACATAGCACCACTAGCAGCTTGTCTTAAAACAATAAAAATTTGTTTTCTTGTAGTTTAGGAGGCCAGAAATCCCATATCGATGTGTGGGCATGGTTGGTTCTTTCCGGAGGCTCTGAGGAAGAACGTGTTCCATGCCTTTTTCCCAGTTTGTAGTGGCTGCAGGTCACACTGGGCATTACTCGGTGTGCCTTGGCTTCTGGCTATTTTACTCCAGCCTGTGCTTCTGTCTCACGTGGCCTTCTTATAAGCACCTCAGTCACTGGATTCAGGCCCGTCCTAACCCAGTAGGACCTCATCTTAACTAATTACTTTTGCAAAACACTTTTTCCACATAAGGTCACATTCCGAGGTTCTGGGTGAATATGAATTTCTTGGGGGGAGGCACTATTTAACCCAATATAATGAGTATTTTTTTCCTATCATTTTATATTAGCTAAATAGAAATATTAAGAGAACAGAAGACTGAGCCAAGTCTATTGATGATCAAATCAGATCAAATTACCTCTTATATCTAAGAGGTAATATTAATGTAGGGAGGAGGCAAGGGAACTAAAAGTTAAATCAAGCTGTATTCAGAGACTGCAATGTGCTGATCAGACCAGGCCAGACCCCGAGGAAACCTGCGAACAAAGGCAGATTTCTGCTGGAATTGCTAGCAAACCATTTCCCCATGCTATGAAGGGAAAGCAGGAAAACTGAACCTTTAAGTTGGCCCTATACAAAATAAACACAATCATTCTTTCCCTACAGCTAAAACCGTGGGGGAACTTATAGATCAGAGGCTGGGAATTGCCAGCAGACCTTTCACGCTACATGGTCTTATCTTTTACACTGTATGCCCACACCATCAAAGGAGAATGGGTAAAGAAGTCTTTAAATCATAATTCACAGAAATTAAGAATGATATATAAATGGAATTCCCCAAACACTAGGGGTCCTTCTCAGTGTCTTTTTCTTCATCCCTCCCAGTGTCTCCATCTCCATCTCTCTCCCTCCCTGTCCCTGTGAGTCTTCTCAGGCTCTCACATTCTTCGTCTCTGAGAGGGGACCACACTCTGTCTGTGGAGCGTTACCTCTTCTCTAATAAACTGTTCTTTCGACTCTAACTCTGGAGTGTTCTTGAATTCTTTTCTGTGCGCAGTCAAGAACCCTTTCGCTCTCAGTACAGGGCCACTCAGGGAAATTTGCCCTGTCCTGCATCAATAGGGCTAAAAGACATATTTCAAACAGCTTCAGACAAAGCAACATGGCTTGTTGTAAGGAGCAGTAGACATGGCGTCTTGGGCCTGGGTTAGGATCCTGCTTCTCCATTTGCTCCCTTTGGTCGAGTGGCCTAAACATTCTGACCATCAGTCTACACACCTGCACAGAAGAAAACTATTGTTATTTAAGATCTCAGTGGCATCTAGCCAAGCAACTATGGCTTCTAAGAGGATGGGCATAAATCCTTTGGGGGGCGGGGTGGCAGGGGGAACATAGGACTCTCTGCTGTCCTCCTCTCTCACTGGGACCCAAAGGTGCTCAGAGTAGAGATGGAGGTTTCATAGCCTTGTCTGTTCTTGATGAAGCTCAAGGTCCAAGAACAGACTCAACCACAGTCCCATTCAGGTGTGATTTCATGTGTTTTGCACAATGAAGCAAGGCCCGTTGAGTAGATATTCAGAGAATGAGGCCCAGAAATGAGGGGTGAAGGAGCAGGAAATTGGGGGTGAGGAGCAGGAGTTCAGAGCAATGGGATGGAAGTCTTGCAATCTTTGGACAAAAGTCTACCTGGAGGCGAAGATGGCCGTGAGATTTCCAGGACCTAAGGTGAGAGCCGGCCATTGCTTATTGTTGGGCCATTGGCCCGCAGTGCTGTAATGAATACACCCCCGACATGAGGGCCACTGCTCACTTGTTTCCTCAACATTTAGTAACAACCGTGTCACACAAGTGTCTTGTATGATATTGACGGGAGTGGGGCTGGGGGCAGGGAAGAGGAAAGAATGAGGCCATCAAAGGAACCAATTAAGCCATGCGTAGGTGGCCGGGAGGCGAGGTGGCTGGGAAAGGCACAGGGCCACATCCCCTCACCCCCAAAACAAATGGGATATAGGTCCAGCTCATTTCATTTGCATCTCAAAGTGCCAGGTATTTTAGCTGACTTCTGCTTTGCATGTGTAAAAATACCAGCACATCACCTGCAGCAAGAGTCAATTCTAATTTCTGGCATGTCTATCACAGCCACAGGCCTCCCAGGTCTACTATTTTGATGTAAAGAGTTATTTAAATGTATATACTCTAACCTACTCATTTGCAAATCAGCCTTATTCGAAGGCTTTTGTCAATGCCGTTGTTAGTTTTTGCCTTTCTCTGCTCTCCACTGGTTTTCTGGCTTACATTTTCTAGCAATTTCACACTCTCTTCCATCCTGTCCTCAAATTAAGCTCCCAATTTCAAAGATTTGAAAAATATTTATAAATTCTTTCAATACAAGATACAAATTAATCCTTGTAAACACTTTAAAGGGATCCAGTAATATCTTTCAACATCTACCACTCACCTCTACCTGTTTATTGCCCCCTATACAATGCTCAGCCTAGTTCTTTTCTTGTTAAATATGTAAAATCATTGCAACTAGGGGTTCAGAACAAGTCACCCCAAGGTGTACCTCTGTGGTATGCAGATTGTTTTGAGCTAAAGGCAATTTTAGCGGCAGGCTCAAGAGAAAGTTTTGCCCCTCCCTTAACTACCTAGAAGAACTTGAATTAGAGGTCTTGCTCATAAGAGATGATCAGAGATAAGGTCTTCTGACCTATCTGTAGGGCATGGCAGACTTCTATTTGCTAAGCATCTGCTCTTCTCATCATCCTTCAGTGACCCTTTGAAGCTCCCAAGGCATTTGACCTCAGCCTCTGCTCAGGATGTCTTATAGACCAGGTCCCCCTTCCTGTCTCTGAACCTCTCATGCGTGTGGGGTCTCTGACTCTCACATTTGTGGGGTTCCCATACATATGTATGCATTACACTTGGTTATCTTCTCTTGCTAATCTGCCTCTTGTCTATTTGATTATTTGACCAGCCAGAATAACCTGGAAGGTAGAGGAAAGT
>NW_011888843.1:4730440-4751346 GCF_000151845.1 Pteropus vampyrus | reverse complement strand
CTTGAAGAAGCTCAAGGTCCAAGAACAGACTCAACCACAGTCCCATTCAGGTGTGATTTCATGTGTTTTGCACAATGAAGCAAGGCCCGTTGAGTAGATATTCAGAGAATGAGGCCCAGAAATGAGGGGTGAAGGAGCAGGAAATTGGGGGTGAGGAGCAGGAGTTCAGAGCAATGGGATGGAAGTCTTGCAATCTTTGGACAAAAGTCTACCTGGAGGCGAAGATGGCCGTGAGATTTCCAGGACCTAAGGTGAGAGCTGGCCATTGCTTAGTGTTGGGTCATTGGCCCGCGGTGCTGTAAGGAATACACCCCCGACATGAGGGCCACTGCTCACTTGTTTCTTCAACATTTAGTAACAACCGTGTCACACAAGTGTCTTGGATGATATTGACGGGAGTGGGGCTGGGGGAGGGGAAGAGGAAAGAATGAGGCCATCAAAGGAACCAATTAAGCCATGCGTAGGTGGCCGGGAGGCGAGGTGGCTGGGAAAGGCACAGGGCCACATCCCCTCACCCCCAAAACAAATGGGATATAGGTCCAGCTCATTTCATTTGCATCTCAAAGTGCCAGGTATTTTAGCTGACTTCTGCTTTGCATGTGTAAAAATACCAGCACATCACCTGCAGCAAGAGTCAATTCTAATTTCTGGCATGTCTATCACAGCCACAGGCCTCCCAGGTCTACTATTTTGATGTAAAGAGTTATTTAAATGTATATACTCTAACCTACTCATTTGCAAATCAGCCTTATTCGAAGGCTTTTGTCAATGCCGTTGTTAGTTTTTGCCTTTCTCTGCTCTCCACTGGTTTTCTGGCTTACATTTTCTAGCAATTTCACACTCTCTTCCATCCTGTCCTCAAATTAAGCTCCCAATTTCAAAGATTTGAAAAATATTTATAAATTCTTTCAATACAAGATACAAATTAATCCTTGTAAACACTTTAAAGGGATCCAGTAATATCTTTCAACATCTACCACTCACCTCTACCTGTTTATTGCCCCCTATACAATGCTCAGCCTAGTTCTTTTCTTGTTAAATATGTAAAATCATTGCAACTAGGGGTTCAGAACAAGTCACCCCAAGGTGTACCTCTGTGGTATGCAGATTGTTTTGAGCTAAAGGCAATTTTAGCGGCAGGCTCAAGAGAAAGTTTTGCCCCTCCCTTAACTACCTAGAAGAACTTGAATTAGAGGTCTTGCTCATAAGAGATGATCAGAGATAAGGTCTTCTGACCTATCTGTAGGGCATGGCAGACTTCTATTTGCTAAGCATCTGCTCTTCTCATCATCCTTCAGTGACCCTTTGAAGCTCCCAAGGCATTTGACCTCAGCCTCTGCTCAGGATGTCTTATAGACCAGGTCCCCCTTCCTGTCTCTGAACCTCTCATGCGTGTGGGGTCTCTGACTCTCACATTTGTGGGGTTCCCATACATATGTATGCATTACACTTGGTTATCTTCTCTTGCTAATCTGCCTCTTGTCTATTTGATTATTTGACCAGCCAGAATAACCTGGAAGGTAGAGGAAAGTTTGTTCCTCAACTACACATCCCATACACAATTCCTTCTTAGAAATCTTAGCAATGCTTCCGTCCCCACAGGCCAGATGAAGCTACCCCTACTGGCCTGGTTACCACATGCCGGACCAGGGTGAAAGTAAGCTAGGCCGGGACAAGTGAAACCTTGCTCAGGAATTTGGAGTTGGGACAAGAAGAATGTCTCTTTGAAATCTGAACAAGGGGACGGAGTAAATTGCAAAGACCCAGACTAAAAGGCCAACAAGACTTGGAAACAGCAGCAAAAATAAAATACTAGGAAGATGCTTTGGAGGGGGAGAAAGGAGAACAAGAGGGAGGGAAAAAGACAGAGAGACCGAGAGAAAGAGCGAGAGAAACTGGCCAGAGTTGTTATTCCCAACAAATTGCCTTTACATGAACTAGCAAGAGTGGGTTTCAGTTAATTACATCAAATAATCCTTGACTCTGAATCTCAGAGTAGGTCTTCAAAAAAAATAAATAAATAAAATAATGACAAAGTCAGTGAATAAATATTAACTATATTAGGAACGAATTCCATTCATTTTTCTACTTTTTCCTCTCTTTAAAACAAAACGTGAAATATACTGCACATAACAACAACAACAAAAAAAACCCATATAATTTGTATGTTTAAAGCAACCTGTGGTAAAACCATGCATATATATGTTTTATACACCCTTCTGGGACAGATAGGAAATGTTTTTTGCTTTACAAAACAAGCAGTCTGTTGGAAATACTCTAGTCTGCTGTTTGCAGCACCGAGGCAGCCATACGCAACACAGAACAAATAAATGTGGCTGTATTCTGTGTGGGCTAAAAAAAAAACCCTTTTTCTTCCACCTTCTAAGTCTAGTTGGGCTAATAATCAAATTAACAGGGACAGATTAACAGGAGGGAATGTATGGCATTTATTACGGACGTTCGTGCAGGTGGGGACCGGGGTTGGGGGTGCAGGGAGGGTAGGTCATAAGATAGAAGATCTCAAAGGCATGGGGCAGTTGAGGTTTATATGCCATTATGGACAAAGGAGAAAGGGAACAGGGGTCTGAGATTTCAAAGGAAATAGGCAGTTTACAGGTGGCTGATGAAGAGTGAAATACACATGTGTCGGGCAAACTCTTGTTAGCAACACAGAAACGGGGACAGAAGGCGGGAGTTGGGGGAGGGGCATGTCTAGCTACCTGACTCTCCTGCCTGGAGCCTTACTGTCTAATGCTTCAGTGAATATGTTAAGAATCCCTTCATGGAGCACACAGGTCTCTTCACTGGAATCTCTTAGGAAATGGGGAGGGTCAAAGGTTCTCTCTGAAACTTATTTCTTAACAACCAACTTAAAATTAATATTCCAAAAAGCACAGTTTTGGGGAGGCAAACATTAGTCTCCTTCAGTTCCAATAAAACTTTGTTTATAAACACAGGCAGTGGTCTGGATTTGGCCCACAGGTCCTAGTTTGCTAGTCTCTGGTTTAAAGAAGAATTTTGAAACAAAAGTCTTCCTTAATCTGATATGGGCATTCACAAAAAGCATAAACACCATACTTAATAGTTAAGTATTGAAAAAAAAAATCCTTTTTAATTTTGGCGATAAGGCAAGGGTGTTGGTTGATCTCTGAGAAGCAGATACTAAGATGGGTCTGTAAGTGCATTATGTTTATTGGAGGCGAGATTTGTGAAAGGTGGAAGAGGAGAAGGTTTGGGCAGAGAAAGTCACTGAGCTGCAATGCGGGAGGAGAAGAGAAGGAAGGAGCGAGACGGGAAAGCATTAGGCTGAGAATATCTCACCTGGCCCTATGGAGAGATTTCCCCTAGAGGAATCCCAGGCCCGCCGCCAAATAAGCGGAGTCCTTCTATCACTGCCAAGTTCGCTCATTGGCTAGAGGGAGGCTGCTCTGAAAGTGCGTGGCCTCAGCTTAAATCCCAAGGAAATCCTACAGGCACCTGCAGTGAGAGCTGTGAGCTGACTATACTCCCCAAGCTCGGTTCTTTTTTGAAGGGAGATCTGAGAGGCACACCTCCACGACTGCCACAAGGATAGCCATGTGACCAAGTCTATGCAACATTGTACTGGAGGTCCTAGCCAGGGCATAAAACATAGAAAAATATGAAAAAAAAAAAAAGGAAAAAGAAACAATACTGACATTATTTGAAAATTATATGAATACGTATATACAAAATACAAAAGGAATATAGAAATAAATATTTAGAATGAGTTAAGCAAGTTCATTACATACAATGTCTATTTAAAAAGTTAATTGCATTTCTATACCAATAACATAAAAATCACGTATGTAGGAATTCTACTAACAAATGATATGCAAATTAATAAATGATGTTCTCTTTATACAGAGAACTATAATACATTATTGCATGAAATACACACATACTTGAACCATACACATATGGAGAGATAAATCATGTTCATAGATTGGTATAATAAATATTATAAAAATGTCACCTCTCTCAAAAAACTCTGAGTTTTTTCTTTTAGCTTGTGAAACTTAACAAATTAATTCTAAATTTTATATAGAAATGCAAAGGACCAAGAATAGCCAAGGTATTATTGAAGAATAAGGTGGGAGGAAATATTTAACTATTAAGACTTTACTATTGACTTATTATGAAACTATGGTAATTAGGTGGTATAATATTGGTGCAACAATAGATAATGAGACTAATGGAAGAGATTGGAGACTCTAGAAATAGGCTCTTTGTATATAAACATTTGATTTATGACAAGGATGGCTCTTCAGAGAAGTAGGGGATAATCTTTTCAATAAATAGTACTGGGCAATTGGACATTCATATAAAGAAAATAAAACTTGACCTTACCTCACACCTAAAGTTCAAAAGAGGCTCATCATAGACTAAATGCTCAAGGCAAATAATTAAATTTGTAGAGAGAAATATAGACAATATCCTCATGTTCCTGGAACGGGAAAGATCACTTAAGTGGGACGCATAATGCATTAAACCTAAAGATTAATGAGAGTGAAATGCAAACCACTATGTGGAAAGAAATATTTGTAACACACATAATGAGAAAGGCTTACATGTGAAATATATAAAGAACTTCAACTCAATTGGAAAAAGACAGTAAAGGGAAAAATGAGCAAAAGATTGGAACATACACTTTACAAAAGGTTATATCTAAATAGCTAAGAAACATGAAAATTAGTACAACTCATTAATCATAAGAGAAATACTAATTAAAACAATAACGTAAAATGATGCAACATACACCAGCAAGACTTAAATTAAAATGACTAAAAATAACACAACATCACTTATATACTATTTCTTTCATTTTTGCACAACCTGAACTTAAACATGAACAAACATTAGATAAACACGAATTGGGAGATATTCTTCAAAATAACCATATTCTTCAAAAATGCCAATATCATGAAAGATAAACAAAAGTTAAGGAATAACCAACTGTTTTAAAGAAAACTGAAGAGAATTCCATATTAGAAAAATGAAAATTTCTATAGAGAACATTTCTGAGACAATTGATAAAATTTAAATAAGATCCAGAAACAAGATAATGGTATTGTTTCTATGTTAAAGTTTTATTTTGATAATTGCAGTATGATTACATAAATGAATGCCCTTGCTCTCAGGAAATAAACACACAGTCTTTTAGGATTAAAGAGTTTTATGTCTGCAACTTAGTTTTAAATGTTCAGAAAAAAAATGTATAAATATATAACATGTAATATATATATTATATAGTATAATAAAGATAGATACATCATAGAATAAGTGAGGCAAATGCTTTTCATAGACTAGATTAATCGGTGGTACTAGACAAGCCTTTTAAAATGTAACCTATACATTATTATTGATTTATGCAATACAATGCTGTGAAATCATGTTCAGTTAAACTGGTGTCCTCAGATATATTGAAAGAGGGCAGACGGCCGTTGCTTCCTCAACAAATTCCTGTAGATCTCTTCTATGACTGGTTACCAACTGCCTTTTTAGATATTGTGGATGTCCAGAGGTCCCTCCCAACTGTCATCTCCCTCTGGATGGTAGACAGCACATTATCGAGGTTTGGTAAGCTTTGGCTAATGGTAGTGACATTTGCAAGCAATAAAGGAAGCTTAGGTGACAAGTTTATTGTAGAGATTATATCTGATAGCAGCGTCTTGCTTTGCAAATCTAGTTTAATAATTTTGAGTTCAATTAAAAGCTGTTCATTTATCATCAAAGGTAGATTACAAGACTCCATAGTCCACAGGAAGGTGAGCATTAACATTCTTTTTGCCTGGAAGCTTCTACTTCTCAGCACAGACACATCCATGTTCCTATTTTTCTCTCACAGTTATAGATGCATATTCTCCTTCTCAGCCGAAGCACATAGAATTATAGTTCAGAGTTATATCTTAAGCTAATAGCACATCTATTGACCCTTGCCCAGTACTGGCTAGTAGGCTGGGCTATCTTTACTATTGCTAGACATTAAAACCATTTAAGGTTCACTCTAATAATTTTTCTTAAATCCAAAAGGAAAAAATCCTGGAAGAAGATCACTTCCACTAGATATGGTGTTTGTCAAATGATCTACAGCTTTAAATACACATGAAGTCATATATTAAGAAAATTCTGGAAGAATGTTCCTGAAATGGATAAAAGTTATTAGTGATTTGTGAGGGTTCTCAGATGAAAACTGCATAGATAAGAGACCCCCCCCAAAAAAATTTTTAATTGTAAAGCATTTCATATTTTTAAATTTAGGAACTATGTGAGTTATTTATTGTTGAGAAAACAACAACAACGACAGAAAAATCCACGCTATCTGCTTGGACTCCATGAAAAATGCAACCTTGACTTTAGAATTATATAACTATATATAGCTTGCTACCCCTGAATGCCTCCTTTGTTGTCCCTACTCCATTATGCAGGTGGTGCTGATAACAGGTGGCAAAGAGTAAGTTGAAGTTTACGAGGTTAAGTGCAAATAAAGGACACCTGCCCTCCTCCCCGTTCTTGGGCTATCTTCCACCCAAAGATAAACTTAGTATATCACAAATGTAGCTTGTGGCATTGCTCCAAAGAGGAAGCATCAGTGCCAAATGGAATTTTTTCAACTTTAACGATTGTTTAAAAATCACATGAGCGGAAACTCTAGAGTCTCTCTCTTTTTAAAAAAACAGTACTTATATTATTTTTCTGATTGCAAAAATGAAATATTTTGTTGTAGAAACTTTGGAATACACAAGAATGAAAGAGGAAAGTTTACCAATACATAAATCAGCATTTAACAGGGGCGAAATTAGCCTTCAATATCCAGAACACATCTACAAGGCAGGGACTGAATTTCAATTCTGCTGTGATTAAAAGTTTCTTTTTGCCTCATATGGGATGTTTTACACTGATTTGAGTATTGGCAGGAACCACAGCCTCCTTGAAGACTGGAAATCAGCTGGCCCAATTTATAGACATGTTGTAATCCAAACTTCATTTCAAATTTTATTTGAAATTCAAAACACAGTTTTCTCATAGAACAACATAAAAATGATGGCAAGATTCTCAGGCAGGCCAAAGAAGTCCGTGTAATCCACAGTGACTCACAGAGCCAACAGTGCTTTATTACACTGAGGAGAAAGAGGACAGATCTTTTCCTTGCCTCGAAACAATTTTATGCAGAAAGTATTTTGTTACACCGATATGATAAATATGTATTGGGATAAACTTTTATCAGTTATTTACCTAAAGTGATTTTACTTCTTCTTATTTGTTCCATTACTGTTGGTTGTATAGATGTTCCCTCACCTTTCACAATTCGCATCTTGCCTTTGCCATTTTTTTAACGCTTTCTCCATTTTTACTATCTTTATTATTGTCAACCCTGACTTTGAATTCAAATAAATCACCTTCAATTTCATCTGTTGGAATTTCAAGATTTAAAAAATCTGTGTCAGACTACATCAAACTAAAAAGCTTCTGCACAGCAAAGAAAACCATCAACAAAATGAAAAGGCGACCAACCAAATGAGAGAAAATATTTGCAAATTATATATCTGATAAAGGGCTAATAGTTAAAACATATTAAGAACTCATACAACTCAATAGCGAAGAACAAACAAACTGATTGAAAAATGGGCAGAGGGTCTGAATAGACACATTTCCTAAGCAGACATACAGATGGCCAACGGGTACATGAAAGAGTGCTCCACATCACTAACCATCAGAGAAAAGTAAATCAAAACCACAGTGAGATATCACCTCCCACCTGTTAGAATGACTATTATCAAAATGACAAGAAATAAGTGCTGGTGAGAATGTGGAGAAAAAGAAACCCTTGTGCACTGTTGGTGTGAATGGAAATTGGTACATCCATTATGGAAAACAGTGCGTAGGGTCCTCAAGAAATTAAAAAGAGAGCTACCACGTGATCTAGCAATTCCACTTCTGGGTGTTTACCCAAAGAAAATGAAAACACTCAGATATATCCACCTCATGTTCACTGCAGCATTGTTTAAAATAGCCACAATATGAAAACAACCTAAGTGTCCACTGACAGAAGAATGGATAAAGAAAATGTGCTAGATACACACACACACACACACACGCGCGCACACACACACACACACACACACACACACACACACACACTGGAATATTATTCAGCCATAAAAAAAGATGGAAGCCCTGACAGTTCTGACAACATGGGTGGACCTTGAGGGCTTATGCTAGAAGAAATAAGTCAGATAGAGAAAGACAGATACCATATGATCTCACTTATGTGTAGAACCTAAAAACAAACAAACAAACAAACACTGAGCTCATAGATGCAGAGAACAAATTGCCAGAGGTAGAGGGTGGGGAGTGTCAAAAGATACAAACTTCTGGTTATAAAATAAATAAGTCCTGGGGATGTAAGGTACAGCATGGTGACTGTAGTTAATAATTCAAGTATTGTATATTTGAAAGTTGCCAAGAGAGCAAATCTTAAAAGCTCTCGTCGCAAGAAAAAAACTTGTAATTATGTATGGCGACATGCATGTGTTAACTAGACTTATTGTGGTGATCATTTTACAATATATACAAATATGGAATCATTATATTATACACCTAAACCATAATGTAATTTGTCAATTCTACCTCAATTAAAAAATAATCTCGTGTGTAGAGAACATGATAGTTCCTTTCGCCTTTTCCTTAAGAGCCTCTGAACCTTCTGGGGCTGGAGCGGTCTGAACGGCCCCTCCTCTCAACAGTGAAAATAAAACCAATAACGTGATCACCAATAACTAAAACAATAGCAGTAGCGACGATAACGAAAATGACTGCCAGCACCCACAGCTCACTGACTCTGTTCCAGGCACCACGTCTAAAAGGAAACTTTTTTCTGTCTGTCTAGATCATGAGAATCACTCTCCCCAAAACAAAAATATCAAGACCAACAACAGTCCTTGGATGATGTAACTCTTTGCTGGGGCTGCCGATTGAATTACCACGGATGCAGAGCTTCAACCACAGAAATTCATTTCTCACAGTTTTGGAAGCTAGAAGTCTGACCGTGAGGTGCTTGCAGGTTTGTTCCTTCTGAGGCCTTTCTCCTTGGCTTGCCCTTCTCCTGCCTATGTCCTCACATGGCCTTTCCCGTGTGTGTACCCATCCTTGGTCTCTCTTCCTCTTCTTATAAGGACACCAATCCTATTGGCTTAGAGTCCCACCCAGATGACCTTAATTAACCTGATTTACCTCCTATCTCCAAATACAGTCACATTTGGGGTTAGGGCTTCAACACATGAATTTGTGTGTGCTGGGAAGAAACACACAGTTCAGCTCATAACAGGTAAGACAATCTTGCACTTTATCTTCCCCCGCAGGCCAACCATATCTGATTAAATGCCTGACCGGGGCTGGGTCTCCTGGGATTTGGGAATCAGGCAGAGATGCCGGCTGTCTCTGCTGATTGCTTCATTGGCAGCCGTGTAAAACTGCTTTGGGGCAAGCATGGCTGGCAGGGCTCCGTATCTGCGTATCTGCAGCACAGTGGTAGTGGTGGCCTCACTTCACACGTGGCAGGCACTGTCCTAAGCGCTTTACGGGTATTATTTTCTTTAATTCTCTCAGCAACCCTGAGAGGTATTATTATCATCTCCAGTTTATAGTTATGGAAGGAAAAAACAGCAAAGTTGAATCATTCGCTCATTTGCCCAAATCATTCATTCAGTTAGGATGTTAGCTTTTCATAAAGAAACAAAGAAAAACAGAGAGAGAGAGAGAGAGAGAGATTAGAGTTTAAGAAGATGCACAAACTAGAAAAGGCAAGAACTCATGTAACCAGAGAAGGAAAAAGATGGCTAGACATCAGGTATTTGGGGAAGTGGGTGTTCAAAATCATGATACTCTGATTAATCATGGGATGAGTGACCTCAGCTGTATTCATAGGCTGGTGAAATCTGGATGTACCCGATGATGTGTGTGAAGTGCTTACCACAATGCCAACACCAAATAAACCATAAATGGATGCTGCTGACACTACTCTTCCCCCCTCTTCTGGAAAGCGAACACATTGTTTGAAACTTGAGAATCAGAAAAGTTAATCATATAGTCATTCATTTGACAAATATTGAGTGCGAACTATGTGCTGGGCTCTCCACTAGGTAGCAGGAACAGGTCCCAAGGAAGATCTGCATGTTCTTTGTGCTCCCAGAGCTCGGCGGCTGGCCCGGGGGATCCCCGGAGCTGAGTGTGAGGGGTGCTGTCCGTGGCGGGGGACGTGGTGCACCTTTGTCAGCGTCTTCCAGACGTTGGAGAGCATGGGAAAGCTTCGTGGTGGAAGCAACTTCCACTATGAGCTTTGAAAGACACCTAGAATTTCACTTATTTGTTCATTTAATTTTCACGTGTTTATCCAGGACCTTTTAAGTCCAAGACATTATGCTGAAGCTCAGCATACAACAATGCCAGAGAAAGATGTAACCTTAAGCCCTCAGGGGGCTTACAGTGTATTGGGAAGCCAAACACTAAATGAATAGTTAGACCAAGGGTGGGCGGGTGAGAGGAGAATGCTAAGTTAGCAGGACTAGCAGAGGCAGAGGCCCAGGGGTGAGAACGAGTGTCTGCTGGAAGGTTCTACTGAGGGGTGATGACGGATGAGGTTGAGGAAGAAGTGACAGGGTGAGATCGCCCACCTGGAAAGTCATGTCGTGGTTCAAGGTCTGTCCTGGGGCAGTGGACATTCCCTGCAGACAATGATCAGACGTGCATTTTAGAAAGTTCAGCGGGGCTGCCCTGTGGCTGCTGGCTTGGAGGAGACAAGCCTAGAGGCGGTGAGTCTAGTTGGGAGACTGTTGCCGCAGGCCAGGTAAGAAGTGACAGTGGCCTGGATGGGGATGGGCGTGCAGGAGAGAAGGGGACAGAAGGGAGATATATTCAGGCTCTAGGGGAGCATCTTCTCCCCGTCTCCCTTCTTCTGTAAGAAGGGATTCTTCCTCTCCCCATACCCAAGCATTCAAGTGAAGACGGACTCCCACTCTGTCCCACTCCTGGAAAGCAAAAGACTGTCCCTCTTGAGCCAGGGACAGACAGACTCCCGGCCCCCTTTCTCTGGCAATGAGAGGAGATGCCTTTTCTCTTTTCATTCCCCCTTCCCCTGCAAGAGCATCAAGCCAGGAGAGAGGCAGGAGCAAGTCTCACTATAACCCCCAACCCCTGAAGCGAACGGGTGCACTTGGAGAGGAAGGGTTGGGGAGCTCTGGGCTGGCGGTTGAGAGACCGAGGTTTTATTCCCAATGCTACCCGCAGGCTCCTCGAGCAGGTCCCAGCAAATTTCCTTTGCCTTCGCTTCCTTCATGGTAAAGCCAGAGACTAAGCTAAAATCCTGGAAACTGAACTAGATTTCAGAATTGCATTTGCAGAAAAGAAAGACATTTCATAAGCTGTGTTGACTTTGGGGTTTGATAAAAGAACATAAAAGGCTCTAACTGGTGTTATTTAAATATTTGTTCCAGAACTAATATTTGCATTTAGGGAGAAATGAATTGATGTACATTATTTATGATTAACTCAGGGGAAGGGGAATAATAAACTGAGTGAGAAGGAAGAAAAATCAGAGTCCTATGATTAAAATAGAGTCCTTGTTCTCAGCTCTTCCCCCCACTCACTATTCTATCTCCATCTTGCAAGTACATATGACCTTGAAAACCTATTCTCAGTGCTTTCAAAGGTTTTACAACCTATGGGGGAAAACACCTGCAGTTGAACTAGACAAACAACAGTTAACACCAACTGCTCCTCAATGAAAAGCTAAAGGTCTTCCAGAACAATCTATAACAGATTCAGTTTAGCAGCTAATATTCTCCTGCTAATGATCTTTTCTTAAAACTGAAATTTGCTTATTCCAAGGCCCCTTTCCCAATATTATTTTTATTAATATTCTAAAAACTGTCAAAATTTTTTGTATTGATTGTAGAATGAAGATAAATGCCCTTAAAATGCTGTCTTAAAATTTTTATTAGTAGAGTCAAGGATTTATCCAATTTCATTTGGGAACAGTTTGCATCCTGTCCATTCTCTCCAGGGTTCCTAATTTTGAAAAAACTGGGGATGTTTTGAAATAGGCTAGTAATTAAGCAGGAAGATACTTTATCCGTGAGATTACCTTGATACATTTTTGTATTCTCAGAATTAAGGAAAATAAATGGTTTAGTAAACATTTGTTGAATAAATAGATGAATGCATGGGAGTTCAGAACAAGTCACCCCCAGATGTGCCTCTGTGGTATGCAGATTGTTTTGAGCTAAAGGCAACTTTAGCCTCAGGCTCAAGAGAAACTTCTGCCCCTCCCTTAACTATCTAGAAGAACTTGAATTAGGGGCCTTGCCCATAGGAGATTGTCAGAGATAAGTTCTGACCTATCCACAGGGCAGAGCAGACTTCTATTTACTAAGCATGGGCTTTTTTTATTATCCTGCAATGGCTCCTTGAAGCCCCTGAGGCAACGTACTTCAGCCCTAGCTCCAGAATGTCTTATCCACTTGATCCCCCTGTAAAACAGATGATGGAACACAGCACGGAGGGATGTCATGCTGTTCAAACAACAGGATACAGTGCCTGGCATAGGGTGTGACATGTGAGGGCTATGACTAGAAGAGCTAAAAAAAAAAAAAAACAACAAAACACTCCTTATCCTTCCTGTTCACAGTTTAAAATGATATATATTTTTATAAGAGAGGGGGATCCAAGCTTCTATTCGTTCCTAACCAACTTCTGTATTGGAGTTGCTAATATTTTGGTAGGAATCCTTTTGAATTCTGTAATTAACGCAAATCTCACAGTAATGGAGAACTGTCTTTCTTATAAGCCTGATACATGCTAAAAACTTGATTACCTTGAGTCATGGGTGAATGGATTGCTCCAGGATTGTGCCTAGCTTTCTGTATGGAATCAAAATTGGGGGGGATGGGGGGGTTAGGCAGAGAAGCCTATCTTTTTTTCATAGCTCTCCAGGAAATTCAGAGGCATAGCCATATTTAGAAATTCCTGGTCCAGCTTGTCCAGGACTTGTCCACGGATGGTGAAGGCAGACAGCGGTTTCTTGTTGACTTTTGATCTTTTTCCAGACTCACTAGATCATTCTTCCAATTTATCATTTTGATGCAAATTTTAACCCTCTGTCTTGTATTTTTTATGATCCCAGGGCTGTTGTTGAGTTTATACCAACGAGGACAGACAATCCTCCTAGCTTTGAAACTGCCAGTGGCATTGGCATGGAGCTGGTCTCTGGGCTATGTAAATTCAGCCCCTGGCTGCAGGCCAGTAGTAAAATTCTATGAAAATAAATCTACATCTGTACACCGACAGAGGAAGCTGGGCAAAGGTTCTCCCTCTGTCCATTCAAATAGGCGACTCTGGAACATCTGAGCCTTAGGTCAGCTACAAGACATTGTGAGAGCTGCTGGAGACCAGGCAGCCCAGGGTAGTAGTTTAAGAGGCGGGCTTCTGGAGCCACATGCTGACCCCATGTTCCAGCCTCCACTGACCTTCTGTGCCACCTTTGGCAAGTTTCTTCCTCTATAAAACAGGGATAATATTATCTACCAATGAGGATTAAATGGGCTAATATTTATAACGAACCTAGAACAGTGCCTGGCATTTAGTAAGTAGCAGGTAAATGGTAGGTAAGAGCTTTATTTAATGCTTCTCAAAGCACTTTCGGCTTGTCTTAATAAGGGGTCTCTGATGCCTCTTAAAGGGATGGGGGATTAGACTGTCAAAATGAATGCAGTTTTGAAATGGAAGTTTCTTTATTGAATCACTAAACTGTCTATTGCTCTTCTACCCACTGTAACCGCCCTGCCCAAGAGGTTAGTCTTCCTCTAGTGAGACGAGATGGGACCTCGCTTTCTTTGAAGACCTCTAGGCTGTTATGTTAGATAACACCCACCCTTTTTTCCCAGTCAGCATATACCAAACCCTGACAAGACCTGGAGAAACTTGAACCTTATTCCCTTCTTTAACAGAGATTCTTCATATCTTACCCTCTGGGTCAGGATGACAAGAGGTGACAATGAAATGCACATATTCTATGAGTCAGTGTGTTGAGTAAAGTCCTCACATCCACAGAGTAAAGGGTCTAATTCAGCCTCCAACTCTAGAGCTAGAAAATTAATGTTTAATCAGACCAGCAAACACATCACCAGTTATTACATCTGAGCCCTAAAAGAGCCCTAAAGAGCCCTAAAGAGCCCTAAAGCAACGAGGACAATTGTCATGGGGAAACAGAAATCCTGAATTGTACTTGCTTCTTACCAACTTATTACTTTAACAAATAGAAATCGCTATTCTGAATTTTGTGCTAAGCATTCCCTTGCTTTTCGTTATAGCTTGCCATATGTGATATGCCCTAAAATATATTTTTTAAGTTTTTGCATGTTTTTGAACTTTCTATAAGTGGAATCGTACTATTTGTGCTCTTTTGTGCCTGGCTTCATTAGCTTGACGTATTTCTTAGATTCATTAGCATGGCTGAGAGAAGTACGTTCATTCCATTGTGTGGCTACCTCACTCTTTATCCGCTGTTGATAGAGATTTTGATTATTTCTGTTGTTTGTTTCTTTGCTGTTAGAAATGCACAAATCATGGTGCATTCCTACAGATTTTGCCTGCTGCCCTTGTGTAAATGTAATAATTTAAATTTTTTTTGAAGACCATAGGATCTAACAAGTGAGTGCACTTCCATTTCTTCATTTGGACTTCAAAATACTTCTGTGTGATGGTTCTTTTGCCACCCAGGACGTTGAAAGCTAGAAAGAGCATTGCTCTCACCCTGATAATATGAGAAAACTGGGTAAACGACAACATCATAATGTTTCTTGAGCACGTCACTCAGTATGCGTGGCAAGGCGATCGAGTAGCTGGAATTCCAAGGAGGAAAAGGATTCACTGAGTAAAGATAAGATAGATGCATGTTAGACATCCAAGTGGCAATATCCAGTGGCATTGGCATGGAGCTGGCAATGCCACAGGGAGACAGATGTGAGGTAGAGGGGGCTATGAGTTGGACAACAATCAACTTAACTTATATATTTGTATATACAAAGCCCTGGGACTAGAAAAGACCCTCTGTATAGATACAGAGAAGGAAGGAGATGAAGACAAAAGTCCATATAACGTCAGTACTTAGAGTTAAGCTGAGGAGGAACAGGTATAGGAGGAGAGGTCAGTGCAGTGGGTGGAGACTCATAGAGCCTTAAAGTGTTTTAAGAATGAAGAAGTCAACTCTGTCCATTGCTGCCGAAAGATCTAGTTGGGTGAAGATTGAACACTGACTATTGCCTTTGACATAGTTCACCATATGACAGGGTGATGACCTTGAAAAGTGCTAATTCACTAGAATGGCAGACATTGAGAAAGGCCAGTTGGGACAGGTTCGAGAGCTAATAGGAAGTGGGAATGGGAGCAGACAAGAGAAGGAGTAGCTGGAGAGGGACTTGGAGTCAAGAGACTACATTGTCTGAAAGACACGTTCTCCCGTCATGTTTATTTGCCAAAGGGAATTATCTGGTTGAGGCACAAATCTATATGGTACGAGAGAAGTGGGTAATTGCAAGAGCAGAGTTCTTGGGAGCAGAAAGCTATTAAAATCTAAAACACAAGTGGAGGGGTTGGCTTCCGGTAAGAGCAGGAAGCCTCCTCATCTCCACCAGGAGAGGAGGTGGAGTTTGCAGGTACCAACACAGATCAGTGAGAGACCTGGTGGTAGAGATGAAGCAGTTCTTTTCTAACTGCCTCTACCTTTCTGGGACGTCCTGAGCAAATACTGTTGGATGGGGGAGGGGAGAGAAATGAAGGTGGTTTGAAGAGAGAGGAGAAAATGTGAACTAATCATCAAAGAAAGCAAGGAAAGGAATGTTTTAAGGAATTGTAAGAAGGTTGATAGGCCTTCCTAGGTGCCACATGAGAGTTGTGGTCATAATTTCAAAGTAGCTCAATTTAACGTGGTTTGTGTAATTAAAAAAAAAAAGTGTATTCAGCTGCTTAGGGGTAGGTGCACAGCCAAGGAAGTTGGGTTAGACTGGGGTTTGGTTTTTCCTAGTTGTATCAGCTAGGATATTTTCGATTGCAAGTAACAGAAAACCTCCCTCAAACTAGCTTAAACAATACGATGAATTATTTAACTTAAAGAGAAGTTCAGAGACAGGTCAAACTCCAGGACTGGTTGATTTTGTGGTTCAATGATTTCGTCAAGGATCCAGGTTCTTCTCTTCACTCTGCCGTCCACGTATCCCTTTCTTCTTACGGCGTGTGTCTTGCTCGTGACATAACTACCAGTGGCAGTTAGGTCTACTTGCTGCCTCATTCATGTAGAATGGGAGAGAAAGAAAAGCTTTCACTAGACAGGCGGTACAAGGCCTCTTTTTCTGATCCCGATTATTACTGTGGGAACGCCATGTACTGGCTGGCTTCCGTTAGGCCGTGGGGTTATTGGGATGGATTTAGACCAGTGGTTGTTGAAGGGGGAGTTTTGGACCGGCAGCATGAACATCTCCTGAGAATTCAATTAAAAAGTAAATTTCTGGGCCTCTGCCAAGACCCATTGCATCAGAACAATATGGGGCCCAGCGATGTGTGCTTTACCAAGCCTCTGAGGTGACTGCAACCCACAGTGAAGTTTGGGATTCACTGGTTTAGGATAGCATGGTGAGCACCATGAATGGAATGAGGGTCCCGTTAGAAAGGAGAGTGTGGGAAAGAGACATCTACTAGTGTCTGCTAGACCAGACGCACGTGTCAGAGTGAGGGTCAGCCGAGGGAAGGGTGTTTATGAAGGATCGATTCTAGGGATGGGCCCTGAAATCTAAATTGTGTGAGAAGGGAAATGAGGACACAAAGGAGTGATGGAGAGTAGAAGAGTGGGGTTAGCAAACTGCAGATCGTGATGAGGCTGGAGGACTGAAATGAGCCAGTGGGATGGACGGTGTGATGGCCACGAGAATGTACTCGCAAACCCCCAACTCCAGCTGTGTAACTGGCCGAAGGCACTCTGCACAGGGCCACATTTACCATGGGCTGCTCCCAGCCGATGGATGAGTGTGGCAAGGACATTAAGACTGGCCCATTTAGGGGTACACGTTCCTTAGATGGCTGACTTTGGCTCAGGGCCTCCCCGCTCTGCCCCCACAGCTTTGATGAACCTTTTTTAGATGGCCTGACAATCCAAGGATGTCCCCCTCCCTAACCTTCTCCCCCATTCTCCTTCACTTATCTTAGATTTAGGTGTCCTTTTGGTGTCCCCACAAGCACCTGAGTGTCCTATAGCTTTCCCAGCCTCACGTAACTCCCTCCCTATTTTTTTTTCCTCTCACAGAATGGCTTCCCTGTTAAAATATTTGGTTTTTAACACATTTAACACATTTAATCTCACGTTGGCATCTGTTTCTTGGAGGACCTAGATGGACACAGAAGATGACGGTTCTTGAGTAGAGTTTGAAACTGAGATTATGTGTCAGGCATTGCACTATGCATGGAGCCTAAGAAGTAATTAACATGGTGCCTTCCCTGTAGGAGAACCAGTGAGAGATAAAGACACGTAACTGATGACTGCATAGGAAGGGCTGTAATAGGAACTCCCTGGGCAGTCCCAGCTGCCCTGAAGTTGATGTGGGCACCCTCAGAGGTGGTGGGAAGATGATGACGCTTTCAGTAGGCTGGATATCTCACCAGCTGAAAACACACCCATTCGTTTAGTGACAGGCCTGGTGTTCAGTTGCTGGCCTTTTGGTGTCCCCACAAGCACCTGAGTAAGTACACTCAGCTACTCCAGTGAGCGAGCATGACCTCCGTGGATGTCGCCTCCCCAAGGCACATAAGACAATTCTTATCCTTGCTTCCCTTCGCCGTGGCCACCAGCAGATGGCAATATGAGTATGGAGAAGAAGGGCAATTATTTTATACAGATTTGGTTATGATAATGACAAAGTCTTTGTTTTCTGTCTGCATTTCTCTAATAGTTTCCTTGGTGGCTATCGCCTTGCACTGAGTGCTTCTGCCTCCACTGGTCTTACCGGGTGGCTGTGAAGGATCACGAGATAATGCTTGTGAGCTACTCTGAAATGGGGAACTGCCGGCTCTGAAATGCAGTGCTTATTACGATTCCATCCCACTTTGCACGCACCTAAGGAAGGGGCTGAGCTTCGTTCTCAGTGGGCTCCACAGTTTCAGACCACAGGGAATGTTGGCCTCTTTTGGATTCTTAACCTGGAATCTACAGTCGATGAGTGGACTTTGGGGAGACTGACTCTACCAGAGTTGTGTGTGTACTTTTGTGAGTGTGTGTGTCTGTGTGTATGTTTGAGGCAATGGAAGGGGGTTGGGCCTATAGCTTTCATTATTTTTCAAGAGCTTGTAACTTCAAAAATATTAAGAGTGAGCAACTTCTTCTTAAGAGAAAAATATTCAAACCAAACCTTAGAGGATAAGGGCTTGGGCTGTGAAAACTTTGCTTTTAAAGTAGATCTGTTATAGTTTTCTACCTTTAGATGAAAAGGAAGGCCACTTTAGCTTGTGGCAGCGTAAGAAATATTATGGAACTCTGTGGATTAATAATGGAAGGGGATTGGTTTATGGAACGAATAGAAATTAATTTTACTCCTTAATAAATGCTATGCCATAAGAGGTTTTTGACCACCATAGAACACTGTCTTGAGAAACAGAACAAAAAACAAACAAACAAAAAAACCCATAGTTTTTCTTTTCTTTCTTTTTCCTTCTCTCTTTGCAGACAGTTAATTTAAGTGGTCCTGGATGTTTTCATATCAACACGTGAAAGTTTTCATTAAAATGTTATAGGTACAATGGATAGCTTTTGGAAACTGCATGATAAAATTGTGGTGCAAAAAATGGCAAATAAAGGAGAAAAGTTTTCAAAGCCTGTTTGTCCGCCCTTTCCCCCATCAAACACTAGAGAGAGCTACACACCACGAAGACGGCGCCCTTCACTATCCCAGCTCGTTTTTGTAATGCTCGGCTCTCTTGTGGATATTTTGCTTTGTATGCACAGAGATAAGCAAAAATACGGGAGACGAATATCTTGTTTCATTTGTATATTTGTCAGAAGGGGCCCGACAGGCCCTTCTATGGGTCTGTGTGTTCAGGTCGGGAGGCATTAGCGGACCCCAGAGGGAGCTGCTCAGCCGCCGCGGGTTGGGCAGCCTGCAGGCTGCTCTCCTGCAGGTCCTTATTCTGCCAGCTGTTCTTTCTTTAGGATGAAAAGCCAACCCGGGTTCCTTCCTTGACAGGTCACTGAGCTGATAATTAATAGATAGACTAATAGATTAGTGACCATGCTAAGACATTGATGAGCTTTTACGATCTTGTCAATGAGAGGAAAACAACGTTGACGGGAGCTTAGTATCAGGTTAACTCATTTATCTTTTTTACTTATTTTTTAAATTTTTCAATTAGAGTTGACATTCAATATTATTTTATATTAGCTTCAGGTGTATGGCATAGTGGTTAGACATTTTTTAATTTACAAAGAGATCTCTCCAATTAGTTTAGTAACCCACCTGGCACTATACATATTACAATATTATTGACAATATTTTCTATGCTGCACTTTACATCCTTCATTCGCTTATTCTTATTCACAAGTTTCTGTCACCTGCTCTAAGCTACAGACTGAATGGTTATATTTGAAGTGTACTGACTCAGGCATTGATGATAGCTAAGGAGAGGTCTTTAGCAGTTGGCCTTCAGGATTTTTTTTTTTTTCCTTTACTTTGAGGTAAAATGTAAATAACAAAACTTACTCTTTTAACCATTTTTTTCAGACATGATTTTATTAAGCAAAACAAAGTACACTTGGGAGAAGTCCGAGGATCGAGTGCCCGTTTTAAGTATTTTTAAATTCACAGTTTAGTTCATTAAGTACATTTATATTGTGCAACCATCACCATCGTTCACCTACAGAACTTTTGTATCCTGCCAAACTGAAACTCTGTGTCCGTTAAACAGTGACTGCCTGTCCTTCACCTCCCCTGGGCCCTGGTAACCTCTATTCTGCTTTCTGTCGTTTTGAATTTGCCTACTCTAAGCACCTCACATAAATGGAATCATACAGTATTTGTTCTTTTGTATCGGCCTTATTTCTCTTAGCATAATGTCTTCAAGTTTCATCCATGCAGCATGTGTCAGAATTTCTTTCCTTTTTAAGGCTAAATAATGTTCCATCGTTTGTATATACAATCTTTTGCTCATTCCTTGAATCCATTGATTGATACTTGAGTTGTTTCCATGTTTTAGCTATTGTGATTAATGCTTCTATGAACATGGCTGTACATATATCTGTTTGAGTGCCTGCTTTCAATTCCTGGGAGTGGAATTGCTAGAGTATATATATGGTAATTCTATGTTTAACTTTTTTTTGAAGAACTACCATACTGTTTTTCACTGCAGGTGCACAATTTTACATTCCCACCAGCAACGCACAAGGCTTTCCTTCCACATCCTCAGCTACAGTTGTTCTCTTTGTTTTTTTGTTTTGTTTTGTTTTGTTTTTCATAATAACCATCCTAATGGGTGTGAGGTGGTATCTCATTGTGGTTTTGATAGGCTCTGATTTGGACTAGTATTGTTCAGTTTCATCAGTGATTTAGATGGAAGCACAGAAAGGGTGATCATCTGACTTATTAATTAACAGAAGGTGGACAGCATAGCTGATGTGTTATATGATAGAATTGAGAAACGAGCTAAAATCAATCACTTATACCAGGAGTTGGCAAACAAAGGTGTGAAGGCCAGTCTGGCCCGCTGCCTACTTTTGTAAATAAAGTTTCATTAGAACACAGCCATGTCAATTTTTTACGTATTGTCTATGGCTGTTTTCAGGCAGAATTGATTGGTTG
>NW_011888843.1:4723981-4730390 GCF_000151845.1 Pteropus vampyrus | reverse complement strand
TTCTATGAACATGGCTGTACATATATCTGTTTGAGTGCCTGCTTTCAATTCCTGGGAGTGGAATTGCTAGAGTATATATATGGTAATTCTATGTTTAACTTTTTTTTGAAGAACTACCATACTGTTTTTCACTGCAGGTGCACAATTTTACATTCCCACCAGCAACGCGCAAGGCTTTCCTTCCACATCCTCAGCTACAGTTGTTCTCTTTGTTTTTTTGTTTTGTTTTGTTTTGTTTTTCATAATAACCATCCTAATGGGTGTGAGGTGGTATCTCATTGTGGTTTTGATAGGCTCTGATTTGGACTAGTATTGTTCAGTTTCATCAGTGATTTAGATGGAAGCACAGAAAGGGTGATCATCTGACTTATTAATTAACAGAAGGTGGACAGCATAGCTGATGTGTTATATGATAGAATTGAGAAACGAGATAAAATCAATCACTTATACCACAAGTTGGCAAACAAAGGTGTGAAGGCCAGCCTGGCCCGCTGCCTACTTTTGTAAATAAAGTTTCATTAGAACACAGCCATGTCAATTTTTTACGTATTGTCTATGGCTGTTTTCAGGCAGAATTGATTGGTTGTGACAGAGACTGTATGGACTGCAAGGCCTAAAATATTTACTATTTGGCCCTTTTAAGAAACATATACTGCCTTTTAGGTGTATGAAAGAGAGAAATTTAACCAGAAAAGATTTCATCTGTGTAAAATACTTGTACTTGATATGTAAAAATGTCAAGTATTACACAATAAAGAATTGGGAATCCATGGCTTTGTGAAAAAAAAGGATATGATTTTTCTTAACAGTAGATTAATTGTGACTCAACATTGTGATGAATGAAACTAGCAAAAATTGATTATAATATTAGATCACATTAACAGGAACAAGCAACTAGAATAATGCTTCTCAATCCTGGCTGCATTTTGAAATCACCTAGAAGCTTTAAAAAATATCAATGTCAGCGGAGGGGGGGATCTGATGTGAATGGACTGGGATGTGGCTAGGGCATCCGGGTTCCAGCACATGGTTCAGGTTAAGACTCTGAGACATTCGTATTGTGTTGGGCTCAGGCCCAATCACGCCTACGGTTCACTCCGTGTGCCCCATCTAAGGGAAATAAAGACAAGCTGGTTCCTATCCAAGGAGGAGTCAGAATTGTGGACGAACAAGAACTCATTTTTGTCAGAGGAACAATTGAGAGCCTACATATATGAAGACTCTGGAAAGTTTGTATGTGGCATTCAGCATTTGAGGACTGTCACATGGAAGACACTTCTTTTTTATGGCCGGCTCTGAAAAGAGATGCTGGGAGCAGGGACTGGAAATTATTAACTATTATTACTTTTTATAAAATAAAAATTTAAATATGGCACTATCCAAAAAGGAAAGCAGTGAGTCCTCTTTCAAAGGACAGGCTGAGGGGTCTCACCCAGCAGATCACCCGGGCAGGGATGTTACATCACGGATCAGGAAGTGGATGGGTAACGGTAGTAATCAAAATGACCCATCCCGACAGCGGACAATGACTGACTGGTACCTTCTTGCGCTAGGAATACTATATTCCATTATGTGTGAGTTCATATCATTCCCACGGGCAGGGGACTAGTATTTTTCTAGTTCATATTTGAAAAGGTGGAGGCTCTAAAGCTTGTCCAGTGTCACACGGGACCCACAAGCACCCTGATGGATGATCTTCTTGCCTGGACTTCTCTGAGTTTAGAACAGACAGTGTGTAAGTAACCGAAAATACACGGCCAAATTTTAGCAACGATGAAGTGGTATTTAAACAAACCCTCGGGCACTGGCCTATGCAGACGAGAGGTGTGTTGGAAAGCTTTAGCTTAGATCTCAGTGTCAAGGAAGGTGAGAGGTGGTCTACTCTGCTCTCTTCCTCCTCAATTTACAGAGGAGGAAACTGAGGCCCAGAGAGTTTCCCGAGTCTTGTCCAGGATTACACATTTAATATTCAGATCCTCCGACACCAGGAACAGCTTTCTCACCCCTGCCGCCTTTATCAAACTGTTCTACCCTCCCTCGTCCTAAACACTCTGGGAGCTCAGCTTCTCTTAGGGAATTGCTTTCAGAGCCAATCCCGCAGGTACTCAGGAGATCAATCTCTTCACTTTTTTGATACATTTTGATTTTGATTTAAAACAGTGTGACCGAGCCTCGGCTTTATGCTCCAGACTGGACTCTGAATGACTCATGACTAATTTGCAAGAATTAGCCCACAAAGAATGCATATGGCTGCGACTGAGAGATTTACGAAGAAAGAGCTTTTGTTCCCAAATTGTTTTAAAAGTAATTTCCGAAGACGAGTTGCCAAAAATATATTCTGAGCAATGTCAGGGTGACCGACATAAGGCGCAGCTGCCTGGAGAAACTCCGCCTGAGACACCTGCCATCCCCGACAGGCGCGTTTCTGGTATTCTCGCCACAGATCGGCCACACTAGCTGCCGCCCAAGAGAGAGACTGTCCTCTGAGAAGAGGCTGACAAGCTAGGGTGACATATCTCAGCACCCTACCTCTATCCATCCACCTCACACCTGGCATTGCATCACCAAAGTGACTGTCACTTCTGGAGAAAGGTGTGCCTTCTCTACTCTGGCTCATTTCCCAGCAGGCAGCTGAGCATAAATCGCTCCCACACCCCAGGGGAGGGTGGAGCCACGGAGAGAAAGAACCTGGATCAGAACCGGTTTTACACTTTATCCGAACAAGAAAGAACCTGGATCAGAACCGGTTTTACACTTTATCCGAACAAGAAATAAACTTTAATCTGTTAAGCCATTAAAATATGGAGATTTATCTGTTATAGCACCTAGCCTAACTCTAATACAGCCACCAAAATCCAGTTTAACCAAAACAGAAGCATAAACACGGAAGCTATCGCAGTGCCTGGCACACCTTAAGCGCACAATAAATGTATATAGGGTAAATGAATTAATGAATCGAATGGGTACGAATAATGGTATAGTTTACCCAGAGGAAGTTAGGAAATGCTAATAAGTAACTTAGATCACAGAGGGCATTTTAATGCAAGCTGAGCACTGGTTCTCCAGCTGCACATCGGAGTGACGAAAGTGGCTTGCCATTGACTCAGAAAAAGAGAGCCCCACTGTGGAAGGGATTTCCGAGTCAAATAAGGTTATTTTTATGATGGAGAGTGCTGTAACACACTAAGGAGCCTATCCTATAAGGTATGGAATTGAAGGGGGTCTTGGCTAGCTCACAAGTGTGACGTAAAACCTTATGCAAACACAGTGTCACCGCCTGGAAATGCTACCTTCTGGATCCTTGGAGATGGAGATGGCACAGCATCTGAACAGTTCTTCATTTCACAGATGAGGAAGCCACAGCCCATGGAAGTGGAAAACTCACCCAGGGTTCCTTGGTCATCGAAAGGCCTGTAACTCAAGGGAGGATAGTGTGGATTAAGGATGGGAATAATAGAACCCAGCTGCCCGGATTCAGTCCTAGCCCTGCTCCTTGCAAATTAATTTCCTCGTGCCTCTGTTTCCTCATCTTTAAGATGGGAATAATTAGAATAGTACCTACCTCATGGGTTGTTATGATGAAGATTAAATGAGTTAATATATTAAAAGTACTCAGGGACCTGGTGCATAATGAGTCCTGGGGAGGTCTTAGCAGTTGTATTATTACTGTTCAGTTCAGATTGCCCATTTCCTGTGTCACTGTTCTTAGGCCTTCATTTCAGACATTCACACCATGGAAAATGGAGAATCACAATCCAGCAGAGGATGCCAGGAAGTTCTTATAGCAGATGCTCAGAACATACAGCCCGGGAAACCAAAAACTTGTTGTAGAATAAGGTATATGGACTGGTATTTGGCACACATGGAGAAATTCCTTAAAGGAGTAGAGAATTCAGGTCTTATTCACGTCTCAGGCATGCTCTAAAGAGAGTATAAGTATGCTTTGTTCTTCTGTGTATAAAGGAAAAGAAAATGTAATGATTATAAAATTAATCCTAATAAATAAAATATTTACTTATAAACATCCTAAAAAATTAATCCTAAATGACAGAGAGATTATAATATGAAAAGCAGGCCAGGAAATGAGCAGGGTCAAACACTGCTTTTCTTTGGTTTTAATGGTAAGAGTCAGAAGACATTGACTGCTATAGAGTCTATCAAGCTTTGGAAATCATAGAATGCCAGGCTTTTATAAAACTGCTCAAAATTGGTCAGTGCGTCATTAAACAAAGCACATATATCTCTCATCGGGTTCCCCTGGCCGGACCTCCGTTCCAGGGCAGAATTCCTTCATATCTCCACAGCAGATGGTTGTCAACTTCTGCTTGGATGCTCAGTGATGGGGGCCTTGGGGGGCCGCAAGGCCGCCCACTGGTTCCCGGGCAGCTTTAACGGTTACAGAATTCTTCCCTACACTGAGCCAACAATCTGCCTCCTTGGAATGTTGGCCCATTGTTGCTATATTTATCTTCTGGTGTGAAACATAAATCACTTTCTCCCTTTTGATGATGATAGAGTGGGGTTAGACCTTTCTGGGTAGAATGTTGGCCTTGACATTAACTTAGCTATTGGACCTCAAATAAGTTGCTTAAGCTCTCATTGCCTTGATTTTCTTATCTTCAAAGAGGGGCATTGAATTTTCAGAAGGTTCTTGTGAAGGTTACGTTAACAAGTACACAATAAGTTTATGTACATAAAGCATGGAGGATGGAGCCTGGAAACAAACATTTATCCAATGGTTGGCAGTCACAATTATCATTATTTGGGTTTAGCTCTTGGAACCCCAGAGTTTTTCTAAGTTAAATCTTCATGTCCTCCAGCTGTTCCCACCTGGCCTGGTGGCAGCTCCCACTCCACTCTGGTCACCTCTCCTCAGATGCTGCTTCATTTCTTCTCCTGTCCTGTCTTCGTTGGTCCTTGTCATGTAGAGACCCACAGTCTTGCAAGAGGAGCTCAAGCAAGAAGAGGTGCAGCGGGCTCCTGGAGCGAAAGGATTATAACTTTGGGGGCTGGGTCATTCTTGGTGAGAGGAGGCCTTTGGGGTGCTCCAGGAGAAAGTCAGGGTCAAGGCCTGGAGCCCAGAGGTCGTGGTGTGTGGAGGGAGAGAGAGCTGAAGGGGGAGATTCAAGCTTTTCTCCTAGAATGGTTAAGCTTTCTCCAAGGAGGAAGAAGCCAGCCAGGATTCAATGGAGATATTCTGTTCACAAATGAGAGACTGTGACATTGGGAGGCACTTCCTTATCTTGTGTCCCTTGAGACCCTGAGGTCAGTTAATGGGGTGCAAGAGGGAGCCTCTTGCTAAATTGGGTCTATTCACTCCCTTTGATCTGGGCACTGCAGTCTAAATTTGTGTCCTCCCTTTGCAGCCACACATAGTGATGATGTTTCTCATTGACTGAGCTTGTAGTCAACTGAACCTTTAGATTTTCTCCAGAACCACTTTTTGAAAATGTTTTCTCCTACGTTTTATTTATTTAAAAAAATTTTTTTAAATTTCAGTTGGCATATGATATTATATTAGTTTCAGATGCACAACATAGTGATTAGACATTCGTATAACTTATAAAGGGATTACCCTGATAAATCAATACCCATCTGACACCATACATAGTTATTAAAACATTATTGACTGAATTCTTTATGCTATACTTTATATCTCCATAACTATTTTGTAACTACCAGTTTGTACTTCTTAATCCCTTCTCTTTTTTTACCCGCCTCTCAATCCCCTTCTCATCTGGTAACCATCAAAACGCTCTTTGTATCTATAAGTTCGTTTCTGTTTTGTTTATTTTGTCATTTGGATTCCACATGTAAGTCAAATAATATAGCATTTATCTTTCTCTGTCTGACTTACTCCACTCAGCACGATGTCCTTTAGGTGTATCCATGTTGTTGCAGATGGGAAGATTTCACTCTTTTTTATGGCTGAGTAATATTCCATTACATATATGTACCATCTCTTCTTTATCCATTCATCTATTGATGGACACCCAGGTGGCCTCCACATCTTGGTTATTGTAAATAATGCTGCAATGAACATATGGGTTCACAAGTTCCTTCAAAATAGTGTTTTGGGTTTCTTAAAATAAATACCCAGAAGTGGGATTACTGGCTCCTTTTTTGTCTCTTGGTATAGCCTTTGTTTTAAGGTCATTTTGTCTGGCATAAGTATAGCTTCTTTTTGCTTGTTTCCATTTTCATGCAACATCTTTTTTCATCCCTTGCCTTCCAGTTTGTATGTGTCTTTCAATATGAAACGAGTTTCTTGTAGGCAGCATGTGTAAGGGTCTTCTCTTCTTATCCATTCAGCTATACTTTCTTTTAATTGGAGCATTTAATCCATTTACATTTAAAGTAATTGTTTATAGATATGTAGTTATTGTCATTTTTTTATTCATATTTTTAA
>NW_011888843.1:4722083-4722684 GCF_000151845.1 Pteropus vampyrus | reverse complement strand
ACTTTCTTTTAATTGGAGCATTTAATCCATTTACATTTAAAGTAATTGTTTATAGATATGTAGTTATTGTCATTTTTTTATTCATATTTTTAAACTTTTTAAAATCTTTTTTTTTTTGCCTTCTTCTTCTTAAAGAAGTCCCTCCAACATTTCCTGTAATGCTGGCTTGGTGGCGATGAACTCCTTTAGCTTTTGCTTGTCTGGGAAGCTCTTTGTCCGCCCTTTGATTCTAAATGTTAGCTTTGCTGGATAGAGTAATCTTGGTTGTAGGTCCTTACTTTTCAATACTTTGAATGTATCCTGCCAATCTCTCCTGACCTGCAAAGTTTCTGGTGAGGAATTGTCTGACAGTCTATGGGAGCTCCCTGGCAGTTAACTAAGTGCTTTTTTCTTGCTGCTTTTAAGATTCTCTTTGTCTTTAGCCTTTGGCATTTAATTATGATGTGTCTTGGTCTGGGCCCTTTGGGGGCTCATCTTGTTTGGGACTCTTTGTGCTTCCTGGACTTGTATGTCTATTTCTTTTACCAGGTTAGGGAGGTTTTCTGTCATTGTTTCTTCAAATAGGTTTTCAATTCCTTGCTCTCTGTCTTCTCCTTCTGGT
>NW_011888843.1:4716905-4721251 GCF_000151845.1 Pteropus vampyrus | reverse complement strand
TTTTTTTTTTTTTTTGCCTTCTTCTTCTTAAAGAAGTCCCTCCAACATTTCCTGTAATGCTGGCTTGGCGGCAATGAACTCCTTTAGCTTTCTCTTGTCTGGGAAGCTCTCTGTCCGCCCTTTGATTCTAAATGTTTGCTTTGCTGGATAGAGTAATCTTCTGTCATTGTTTCTTCAAATAGGTTTTCAATTCCTTGCTCTGTCTTCTCCTTCTGGTATCCCTATGATGTGAATGTTGGTACACTTGATGTTGCCCCAGAGGCCCTTTAAACTAGTCTCATTTTGGGGGGTTCTTTTTCCATGTTACTGTTCTGATTGTGTGTTTCCTGTTACTTTATCTTCTAAGTCACTGATTCGAACCCCTGCTTTATCTAAACTACTGTTGATTCCTCATAAGATATCCTTCATTTCAGTTACAGTATTCTTCATTTCTGACTGGTTTCTTTTTATGTTTTCTATCTCCACTTTTATGTTTTCTATCTCTCTGTTAAAGTTCTCACTGAGTTCCTCTACTTTTCCCCTAAGTTCACTAAGCATCCTTATAACCGATGTTTTGAACTCTGAATCTTGTAGGTTGCTTGTCTCCAATTTGTTTAGTTCTTTTTTTCTGGAGCTTTGTTCTGTTCTTTCATTTGGGACATATTTCTTTGTCTTTCCATTTTGGCTGCATCCCTGTGTTTGTTTCTATGTACTAGATAGGGCTGCTATGTTTCCCGGTCTTAGTAGAGTGGCCTTATATAGTAGGTGTCCTATGAGGCCCAATGACAATCTCCCTTGTCACCCGAGCCAGGTGCTCCAGATCTGTTCCTTGTATGGGTTGTGTGTGCCCTCCTGTTGTAGTTGAAACTTGCATGTCCATGGGAGGGACTGAACCTCGGGCTGATTGGTTGTGATGCTTGGCCATGACTATAGTGGAGGAGCTGTTGTGCAGGGGCTGACCCTATGGAGCAGGATTCACTTTAGCAGGACTATGGTGCCTAGTCTGCCCTTTGGGTGTATTGTCCTTGGATGTGGCCCTGATGATGTTCAAACCGAACTAGCCAATGGGCATGCAGGTCTGGGATTCCTGGGAGGGGCCTTGCCCTAGGCCAAGTTCAGCCACAGCCTGTGTCTTGTCCAGGCCACCTGGCGTGAGCCACCAAGCAATCCACAGATGGCCACCACCTGTAATAGACTTGGATGTGCCTCAAGAGGTTAAACCACAAACTGAGGCCAGTTGCCACTAGTCTCGGGGTTGGGGATGTTCAGTAAGAAGGCCAGATGCTGCTTGTTTGGATTTTGTGAACCTTAAAGGAACAGGAAATGCCATCGGAAGCAGCTTGGGTGGGCCTGCAAGTTGGGGCCGGGTCTCAGGGAATCACCTGAGCAGGGCAACCAGTGTTAGCAAGGTCAGAGATGGCAGCCGCCTACATCTGCTCACTGAGATGGGGGAGAGTACCAACAAAGGAATAATGGATTCTGCCAGTATTTCTGTCTGGGAGAAAGTTGCCCTTCCAGCCCTTGGACTGAAGCCAGACAACTCAGTTCCTCCTCATATGTCCCTGGCAGCTTCTGAGCTGCTGTCCCAGCGCTGGAGCTCACTGTGAGTGAATCCGTCAGTGAGGAAGTTCGCACGTGGGCCCTCAAAGAGGCCGCTCTCCATCTCAGCCACAGTCTCCAGTGGTTTTCACAGCCATAAGTTGTGGAGACTTCTCTTCCCAGTACTAGAAACCTGAGCTGGGGAGCCCAGTGTGCGGCCAGGACCCTTCGCTCCTCCGGGGGGACCTCCGCAGCCGAGATTTCCTTCAGATTCTCAACTGCCACGCGTGGGTGTGGGGACCAGCCTGTTTTGCATTTCTACCCCTCCTACCAGTCTCGAGGTGGCTTCTTCTGTGTGTCCCCAGTTGTAGGACTTCTATTCAGCTAGATTTCAGGTGATTCTCAATATGGTTGTTCTGTAGTTCAGTTGTAATTTTGATGTGTTCGTGAGAGGAGGTGAGCATTTACCTATTGCGCCATCTTGACCGAAACTTCCAGGACCACTTTTAATTAAATAAGTTTTCCCTGTCCTGAACACGTATAGCTGATTTTGGAAATCAAATGGTGAAATTTACAAGAAACTAATTTACAAGAAACTAGCACCTTGTCTAGCCAGATGTAAGCACTAAATAAATGACAGCATTTTATTAGTAATATTAGTATTATCCTTGCTAGGTTTAATTTTCCTGATTTTAGCAATCTAGCTTATTGAGGTTAAGTACTAATTCTGTCACATCTTTATCTATATATCTCTGTATCTCTGTATCTATGTATTTATGTTTGCATGTATGTATGTATGTATGTATGTATCTATCTATCTATCTATCTATCTATTAATCATATATGCCACCTAGCTTCAAACGAGGCACCTGTTTGACCAGGTGCTTTCTGAGTATTCCCAGAAATTATCATAACAATAGAATCTGTTAGAGCCTGGTAGGAAGTGTGAACCCTTTGGAGGGAATTCTGTTGTTCCACTTTCCTCTTCCCATCCAGGAATATATTGCTTTCCAATATCCATAATTTTACAAGGAGATTTTTTTTTTTTTTTACTGATGTTAGCATTGTCCTCACTGTTATTCAAATTTAAATGGCAAATATCTGTGGAGGACCGCATATTAAGCCCCTAACACCTTAGACTGAATTAGTCAGTGAGCATCAGGATCTTGGGCTGTGAAGAGAAGGCACAAGTGAAAGGAGGCTAAGTGGAGACACACAGGTGAAGAAGGGAGCCAACAGATTGAGCACACACTTCACTGACATCCCACACTTGTCCTGGGAAGACATTTTCTTAATGCTATGCAGAGAGAGTGTAGTGGGTTGAATGGTGGCCCCCAAAGGGAATGGCCCATCCCAATGCCTGGAAATTGTGGATGTACCTTATTTGGAAAAAAGGGTCTTTGCAGAAGTAAATAAGTTAAGGATCTTGAGATGAGATCATCCTGGATTACTCAAGTGGGCCTTAAATCCAATGGCAAACATCCTTATAAGAGGCAGGCAGAGGGAGATTTGAGACATGAGAGGAAAAGGCTGTATGAAGACAGAGGCAGAGATTGGAGTGACAGAGTCAAGGAAGCCACAGAATGCCAGGAGCCACCAGAAGCTGGAAGAGGCAAGGATGGATTCTTCTCTCAAACTTTCAGAGGACACGTAGCCCTCATGACTCCTCGATTTTGGATTTCTGGCCTATAGAACTGTGAGAGAATACATTCCTTTTGTTTCCAGTCCCCACATTTGTGATAATTTGTTACAGCAGCCACAGGAAACTGATACAGAGGGCCTGTCCCTTCCCCGGTAAACCCCTTTTATAACTTTACCTGGAGGAGTACGCCACCTCTTAGCTCTCTAACAGTCTCATTACCATGAGGAAATAGGATGTGAGGCTTAATATTAAGTGTAAAAACTCAAACAAGTGATTAAGGAATTAGTCTGTCACAAGTCAAAGGATAACCTCTCAGTGAGCAAGAGGCACCCAGAGTTCACAACCATCAAGGAAGCCTGACAAGCTCTGGGGAGTCACTGACGAGTCTGGCCTGAGGGGAAGAAATGCTGCCCAGATGACTAGCATGGCCATCTTGGATTCTAGTGAGGCAAGAAGGTAGCCATGCTGGCTGGGATGTGCATGTGACTGGGAGTCATTCTAGGGCTGGGATTTTTCTGTCTGTTGGAAAGAAATATTTATCTTCTCTGGCCCTCAGCTTCCTGAAATGGAAAAAAAAAAAAAAAGATATTCCAGCTCTGAGAATACTACTTTGGGCTAATTTATTCATGGATATGACATATGTAACTTAAAAAAAATTCCCCGGTGTGGTTTTTAATAGGGCCATAAATATGCACAGATAACTCAAAGAAGCTGTCATTTTGAGTCTACATGTGATTGTTCCTTTGTATCCAGCAGCATAGTCTGGGTTATGCTGTGGTAACAGACAATCCTAAACCTCAGAAGCTTAAAATAATAAAGGTTTTTATGGTCTGGATTATGTCTGTACCCCGCCCCCTCCCCCCACAAAAAAATTCATATATCGAAGTCCTAACTCCCATGACCTCAGAATGTGGAGATTGGGTCTGTAAGAGGTAATTGAATTAAAATGAGGTTATTAAGATATTCTCTATTCCAATATGTCTGGTGTTTTATAAGAAGAGAAAACTTGGAGACAGAGACACACAGAAGGTAGATAATATGAAGAGGAAGAGAGAAGATGGTCACCTATAAGCCACGGAGAGAAGCCTGAAACAGATCCTTCCCTTGCAGCCCTCGGAAGGGACCTATGCTGCTGCTACTTTGCTCTCACACTTCTAACCTCCAGAACTGTGAGAAAATAAAATTC
>NW_011888843.1:4679822-4716855 GCF_000151845.1 Pteropus vampyrus | reverse complement strand
TTTTATAAGAAGAGAAAACTTGGAGACAGAGACACACAGAAGGTAGATAATATGAAGAGGAAGAGAGAAGATGGTCACCTATAAGCCACGGAGAGAAGCCTGAAACAGATCCTTCCCTTGCAGCCCTCGGAAGGGACCTATGCTGCTGCTACTTTGCTCTCACACTTCTAACCTCCAGAACTGTGAGAAAATAAAATTCTATTGGTTAAACCATCCAATCTGTGGTATTTCATGAAGACAGCCCTAGCCAACAAATACAAAGGTCTATTATTTCTTGTTTATGCTAAGTATCCGTGGGGTCTGGCAAGTAGACTTTGTTAATAATGGTGACTCAGGAACCCTAGCCGATGGGGCAGCCACCATCTTGAATGTCTCCAGTTGTTGCATTCGAAGGAAAAGGAGCTCAGGAGGGTCTTGCACTGATAATGAAATGCTCTGGCTCAGAAAGGCACATGTCACTTCCACTCATGGCTCATTGACCAGAATGAGTCACATGGCCCCATTCAACCACAGTGAGGAGGAAGTTCAGTCCTACGTGTGTCAGGGAGGTGGCACTACAGGTCCTAGTCCAGTGGGAACATGCTTGCTGTGTGCAAAGAGCTACCCAGGAACCTCAGAGCTGGTAAGTGCATTCGGTTTACAAAGTCCTCCAAAGAAAAAGGAATGCCTTGCTGTGCTCTGCCTTTCAAAGTCACTAAAATACCCCAAAGCTGCATTTTTCATAAATAACTTCTCAAATGTTTCTCAATCTGGCATCCAAGCCCCCTGAGTTCTCTATGAGAAATTACATGTTCTCATTTTGATGATAGTCCATAAAAAATGATATGAACATGATTTATTTCATCTGGATTACGAGCCATCAAACTTTTTTGTGTAAAGGGCTAGATAGTAAATATTTTCAGTTTCTTTGAAGGGCCATGTGGTTTCTATTGCAGCTAATAACTCAATCCTCTTGTGCAAAAAGTAGCCATAGACAAAGCATAAATGACATAAATGAATGGGTGTGGCTGTGTTCATAATCTTTAGTTAGAAAATCGGGCTTTGGTCCATGGGTCATAGTTTGTGGATCCCTGAGCTATGTAATTTTAGCTCTAAAATGTGCAACTGCATTTTTAATCGATTCTAGCCCAGTGGGGGCCAAAAGACATAAAGCTTTGATGGGTAAATGAACATTTCTCAGTAGTTATCCAAGAGAACACATTGGTGTAGGCAGGGAGTCACGTCAGGCACCCAGTACAGTCCTTGTGCCAGATGATGAAGAACCTACGTTGTAGTAGTTGGCACCATATTCAATGGCAGCACCATGGGGGGTTTTGGATGGGAGCATCTGAAGCCAGGTTTGCCTGGGTTCAAATCCCAGCTCTGTCACTTCCGCTGTATCTGACCTTGGGCAAGTTACCTAACCTTTCTGTGTCTCAGCTTCCCCTCATCTATAAAGTGAGACTGTACCTCTTTAGACGGGTTGTTGGTCCATGATGCCCATGAAGTGTTTAGAAAAGCTGCTCATACTTATTGCAACTGCCACACCACAGGTGAAAATGCTTATGCTTCTCTCTGCATACCAATCATCAAAACAGTTCTTTAGGAATAACTGTTAGTAACTAGGCAAAAAAATGTTTTTTTGTTTTTAGTACCAGCAATATATGGAATAGCTATCCATTCAATGCTGAGTTTAATGATGCAATCTGGCTAGCCTTATCTTTGGATGAACAGGATGGTTTTACAGAGTAATCAGGTGCCCCATAATTAAAACCAGTATTTGGATTTTGCTTGCAAGAAGACTTGGAATAAGTATGAGGTCTTATATACTAAACTAGCAGAATCTTGGATATATTTACTCAGTTCCTTATAATACACTTAAATCATTAACATTATTAAGTATAGAACAAGTATGTAAACAAGATTAAGTATAGAACCAGACTCCAAGTTATATCTTTCTATAATGAAACCCAATGGAAGCAATTTAACTTTAGCGCAATATCATTTTCCACATGAAACTGTGTTGTTCATTTGAATTTGATCAATTTTGTAGCTTTTAAAAAATTTGTAAATGCATTTTGGTTTTATAGCTTACATACAGTTTATGTAAGGGCTAAAAGCAAAAGGAGGTACAGCAGATCACATTTAGACATATGCACTTGTACAAATTCAAGTTTATTTATCCTCAACTAGAATGGAGGATAGAAATTTTTGTCTTATTTGGCCATTGCCTTCCCTCAGAATGCTGGAATAAGATTATGTTCTAGATGTTTAATAGATACTTAAGAAATATTTGCTAAATTATGTTGAATTAACATTATAATAAAAGTAAAGGTAAACCTTAGCTATCTCTGAGATAGTTTGTTTAAAATAACATCTTCAAATAATTTCTCTGAAATAATAATTACTGAAATGGGAGAGACTCAGCTCAATTGTGTCACTAAGTCTTTGGAGTAATTGCCTGGAGCTATATGTATGTCCTGGCTTTGTCTCTTGCCCTGTAGCAGACAATCTATGCTCATCTGGACTTTTTGAGATATTGAGTACCAAAAACCCAACTGAATCCAGTTTAAAGAAAGGAGGGATTTTATTTTTTAAGGAATTGAACAACCAAGTCATAGCAGAGGCAGGGGCGTCCTTCTGGAACTCAGAAACACTTAGAACAGGGATTTGAGTAATACCGGGAGCCTCTCTCTCTCCCCACCTTCTTCATCTATCTGTGTCTCTTTTTCTTTACAACAACTTCCTTCTCTCCCACTTTCTCCTGCTGCAGACTGGCTTCCTCTGCTCAGCTGGGGCCTGCCTATTGGATCCTTTCTTCAGCTCTAGTTTGGAAAACCTGGGGAAACGTTCTGATTGATCCACTTTGGGAGGGGCCCTTCCTGTGGCCCGATCAACTGTGGCCAGGAGACCGAATACCACTTAGTCAGGTGTTTACTTCATCCTCATTCGTGTGGTTTTATTAGTTGTGGTCAGTGGAAGAGTTTATTGGCACAAGCATGGACACTGGTCACCATCTTTTCAGTGTTCGTTGAAAGGGAAACTAGGAACCTCAACAATTTTCGTTCACACCCAGACCTTTCCTTTCCTTAGCTTCCTGTCCTAGCTTCACAGGGGATTTCTTGACTGCTCATCACTCAGTGATTAACCTCATTCTGCCTGCTGCTCACCCCTGTCAAGAAATCTCCTAAACTTTCAAATACAAAGCCTGTGCCCACCACGGGCTAGACAGCATCCAGGATTGGCAAGGCCCTGGGCTGGGAGAAGAACCACATCACATGTTGACACTCAGTAGGCCTCACGCCTAGTGTTTAATAAAAGGGTCAGATCAAAAGCCATGGGGGAGGACCTTGGGCACGATGGTCACAGGGCTCTCACCCCCTCAGGTGGGACCTGAGGTCTGAGGTCAGCCCCTTTATGTCCCTTGGTGATCTTGTCATCATACCCCACTCTTTCTCTTTAGTGCACTTATCGTGGTCGAACTCTATCCAGTCCAAGGTCGCTGTGTGTCTGTGCCCCCAGTCCCTCCCCACTCGGATAAATGAATAAGCGCATGGGGTGATGGGTGATAAAAACCTGGGGGATTGAAGCAGGGGAATCTACATTAGACTCAGGGGCAGGAAAGACATCCATGAAGGAATGACATGAAGGCTGGGATCTGATGATCAGGTGAAAATAGTCTGGTGTCAAGGCGAGGCACAAAGCCCTAGGCAAAGAGAACAGCTGGGAAAGGTTCCATGGGCAGAGAGGTCACATAGGGAATTAGTGCCAGAGCCAGGCCTAGAATTTGATTCTGCACTCCCTGGGATAGTCAGGAAAGACCCTGGTTTGGTTCTGTTCTAGAAGGATTGTGGTAGGTCACTATTTTTTTTTTTTAGCTCCAACGTGATTAAAATCATTACCCAAACACTTGTACCCAATCAGAGGACTCTTAATATTTAATATTTCATTGACTCTCAAGAGGAAACTATAATTGCCTATTAGTCATATAGCAGCTGGCACCAAATTATGAGGGACAGACAGCATGCTCGTGTGTGTGTGTGTGTGTGTGTGTGTGTGTGTGTGTGTGTGAAGGAGTGGATAATAAGAAAATGCAAAATGGCTTACAAGAGCTGAGAAAATAAATAAGTAGAAAGATTAGTAAAGAAAAGATTAGAAAAAGAAAATCATCGAGTCATTTATTCGAAGTATTCGATGGGCTCAGAATGGACTACATATCACAAATGTATAAAGATGATGCTCTTAAAACCTAAAAGAAAACCCTTTTCATCATTCCTGTTGTTTAAAAAGAGTTCTGTGCCAATCCAAAGAGTTCTGTGAAGCTGCCTGAGACAGTTACAGGGCTCTTAGTGAAGCAAATGTCAGAATGGAATCAAAACAATCCGCCATCTACCCAACGTTAAAAATGCTTTGCTTGGCTGAAACTCTTCTTTCCCAAGCGAGAACACCAATGCATTAACAAATATTTAGTGGGGGCTTACCACATGCAGGGTACTCACAGAGAACTATTCCATTTTTGTGGCTGTCCTGGAAGACCTCTTTACATCGAGTAATTGAACCTTAGATCCATTTGTCAATTAAAATCACCACGTAGGTGGAGGTTCTCCATCAAGATTTTGCATCCCATCTCTCTCGTTACTTGGCTTTCTTCTCCAACAGCATCTGAAAATGGAGCATGAGCTCACATTCCCCCCCGCTTCCCTCTTTTCTCAACCCCATTTGGGGGTGGGGTGACTTTAGGAGGTATAGCTACAGATTGTCCAGCTTAACTGGCCTCCTTGAAAGTTGTCCTGTGGCCTAGAAAATTGTCCTTCCTGTAAATAGAAGCCCCTGAAGACACCAAGAGCCCCTTGCCATTATAAAATGACAGACCTGGCATATAGCAAGCAGTATTTGATGGGTGCGTCCCCCTTTCTCCCCTTGTGAACTCATATCATTCTTTCCCATTTCTCATGCCATGATTTCACACATAACAGCAATATACTGAAGACTGGACCTATCATGAGTTTGTAGTGTTGGGGTCAGGATACTCCAACTATGGCTCCTTGGCATATTGAATATTTTAAGCCAAAGGAATTTGAGAAACAGCAGATGCAGGAAGGAGTCTCTGACCTTCCTCCGAAGCAGGTCATAAGACCCTCATGTGAAGGTGCCCTCCCTACACCTGGAGGAAAAAAAGGAGCATCCTTATCACCAAGGGGGACACTAAGGGGAATCAGAACAAACAGGCCTGGCCGAGTTTCCCCAGTTTATTACACTTACCCTTTGTCCATACATATTGCTCCACGACCGTCGACTCTTCACTATCCTGGCCTAAAAATACTCAGGTTTCATCATTTCTTTGCGTCTTCATTTCTTTATGAAGGCTCCTGTGTCATGTGAAACTTACATTAAATAAATTCGTATGCTTTTCTCTTGTTTATCTGTCCCCCAGTTTAGTTTTCAGACCCAGCCAGGGACTCTAAGAGGGTCCAGGAAATCTTTGTCCTCCCCTACAGTAATGTCTTGATTGAATGAGGCCAATGCTGACATTTCAAATTCTCCTTTTGTTTGATACCTGGGATGTTTTTTAATACCCCTAGGGTAATATTCATAGTAAGATTCTGGGTGGGTGAGCGGTGTCTCTGTGTGGTACAATGGGACAGGCAATTATGAATGGGCAGATGGGAACGCACTCTGTACGTCCACTGGGACAGCCTTCTAGAGATTCTCCTGGACATCCCAGAGGGTGTGTGTCAGTTTGGGTCCTTTGAGAAGCAGATGCCAAGATGGAATGAGACATGTAAGAGATTTTTGGGGGGACACGTCTATGAATGATGAAGAGAACAGGAACAGGGGTGGGTGGAGAGAGCCTTCAGAGCAGGACCCCGATGTGACAGCTGTGAAAGGAGGGAAGGCAGGAAGAAGGACTGGACAGGAGGAGTTGCAGCCAGGCAGATGGGGAGACGAAAGCAGAGGAGGAGACCGGTGTCAGGCTCGAATGGCCAGGTGCAGTGATTGGCTGGGGGCAGCCTAGGGGGACTGGTTGGTGGAAGGGGAGGAGCTCAGTGTGAGGACTGAGGCAGATCAGAAGATGTAGAAGAAGCAGGTTCCCTCGAAGGGAGGTTGGGGGAGTGCCCTACAGTGGACACCACAGTGTCCCCTCATGGGTACACTTCTTTCTTCCCATGGCTTCTATCTCCCTTCTCCTCCCATAGTGTGGATCCTTTAAAATCTCCTCTACTTCAGATCCCAGCAAGAGGAAATATAATAGGATCCTGGGCCATCCACTTCCCCTACCTCGGCTGCCATTTGTGTCTTGAAATCTTGAGATGCAGAAGTCACAGCTGCCATACGGAGGGGAGAGGGAAGCCTTGAGCCTGAGGATGCAGGAGTGGAGAAAGGAAAATGGGCTGGCGTTGAGGCAAAGTGACAGTTCACTTTTCTCTTTCTCGTTTTCCTTTGTCAGCTCTGGATGTCTGTCACCGTAAGCATTCATCTCTGCCACTAGCCCTCCCCAGGCCTATAAGAGGGATGTCCTTCCTATGGGTAGAACTTTGGAACATGTTTCCAATAGACTGTATTGTCGCCACCCTGGGTTGCATTACAAAGCCACGTTCTGGCAATTTCACCTTGGGCAGTGCCATGCTCCCTGCTGGGTACGTTTCCCTCGTGAGTAGCAGGTGTCATGGGGAGGCGTCTGGGCTCCCAGAAGCTCCTGGAAACTTTTATCTTCCATTCAGAAGGCCGGACTCGGCTTCCCAAAGACATTGTTTGTGTCCCTTCACACTTTCTCAGTCCTAATCCCAAGTAGATTTAATACCAAAGAAAGCTACCCAAAACTTTAGTGTTATACTAAAATTACACTCAGAAATAAGTTTTAATAATCTCTGTATCTGATTTTAAAGACTTAAACTAGAGGTAAACTTGTAGAAAAGAGAGGAAGAAGCAAAAGGCCAACATCAACTCACAGTAGAGATGTTACCTCATGATACTGCTGTTGCATTTTTCCCCAAAAAAACATGTATTGAGGATTCTTCCTACTAATGATCACAACAACCCTGTGATTATAAAATTAAGTTTATGACTTGTGTTATTGAAAACTTAAAAATGAGGCATCTAAAGCCCAGAGTGGTTAAGTGGCTTACCCAAGGTCACACAGCAAGCAATCACAATGCTAGAACTAGAACGCTTGTCTTTGGACTTCTAGATCAAAGAGGAATCCCACATTTCAGGTCTGGAAAATAAATAAAAAAGCACTATTTGGAGCAGACTGTGCCCTCTAGAGCTCAAGGTGAAATTCTGTTCCAGTAAGAGGCTCGGACTTCTTAAATACCAGGATTTGATTTCAAGTCAGTGACCATCGAATGTCTATTGTCCACAGTAATATCAGATTCTGGTCCAAAAGTTTCACATTTCTATACTACATTATTCAGAAGAGAAAGGTCCAAAAGAGCAGATTTAAAGACTCAAATATTCCAAACAGCAAAAAGCATAGGTAAAGTAAAGCATCGAAGACTCCTCCTGGAGGTGGACATGGGGAGGAAGGTCATGGGTTCACATGGTGGGGGTTGACACCGAAGACCTCTGAAGACGTCACTTAGCTTTTGGAGCTGTGGTTCTTAAGCCTGGCTTCATGTTAGAATCACCTGGGAAGCTTCTAAAAATCCCGATTTTTATCCGTGTCATATTCGGGGCCAGTTATATCAGAATCTCCTGGAGGTAGAAGCCACGGCACCAGGAGTCTTTCAGGCTCTCCAGGTGATTCCGATGTGTAGCCAAGGTTGAGAACCACTGAGCTAGTGCCTAACACGTAACCACTTAATAAACATGCGTTGATCGCTTCTTGGCCTTTCGGCTAGAATCAAGTGTAATAAATATGTGTTGAATGAATAAATGGATGAATGAATATCAACAACAGGACTGAAAAAAAAAGAGAAACAAATAAAGAAACCAAACATGGCATTTATTCAGATGGAAGACCCCGAGAGCCTCACCTGGAATACATACACTCAATTTAGAAACAGTTCTACTAAGCTTAGATGTCGGGGTTCTCAGCCCACAAGGATGAGAAAGGAAGATGGGTTCTCACAAACAGATTCACCAATAGCAGCAAGAAGGAAATCAGAGCAAGAAATACAAACCCAAGGAGAGTTGTGTGGGGCCATTTAATACCAGTGCAAACTGACCTCCCCAGCCCAGTTTCCCTGAAGGCATCATTGTATTAGAACAGAGTGGTAATTGATGTTCATAATGACGCTGAGTCATCCGCAGGGGTGAAGTCTGTTCTGTCTCTGCTGGAGCTGTGTGGGGAGCAGGGGAGTAAGGGGGAATGTGCTGGGCTTACATCATACCCCAGCGAAACAGGCTGCCCTGACCAGAACTGTCATCTGTTTTTGGAAACCTTGATGGGTTTAGTAGCTCGTAAAAGCATCATTTTAAACCTGGGCGTGGTTTCTACTTCCTATGAGGTGGATATTAAATTTCTCTTCCTATGAGGCAGGCTGCCCCTTTGTTAGAGAAAGCCTCTCGGTAAAGGTACAGAAGACAGAGCTCGTGGTGCATAGACCTGTTTGGGGAGAAAACCTGGATTGGTCCAAACGGAGATTTCTCAGACTGAGAATTTAAGCTTTTTCTTGGTTTTGCAAACTAAGTGTCTTTTTAAAGGAGATTTGTTATTTTCTTAGAGGAGATTTTGTTTTTCTTAGCCAGGAGTAGATTGCTCTGTCTGTAAGATATTGCCTGTTCCTGGGAATTGTGGATATTCTTGAACTCGCAGGAGATCCGGATCTGAGTTTCTGTGGAAACGGGAGGGCTCTGCAGACTTAAACTTGACCTCACATGAAAGGAAAGACTGTGCAAAGGAAATGGCTCTATCTTGGATGCAAGGTCATGTTTAAGTCTGAACACCCCAGAATACAAGGATGTTGGGGTTACCACTTCCCGGTGTCATTTCTTCTGTCTCACTCAAGACCATAATGCAAGCTCTTGTGAAGGGAGAGGGAGTTCACTGACGTGAGTGACCATTCCCGCTGTCAATCCTCCTAGCCCGATGCTAGGTCAGGAAGAGAGAATCTGAAAGGTGAACTTAGACAAGGGGAGAGGAACAGTCCCGTTTTTATCTGCACTTTCCTGTCAGATTTTCTGAACCTCAGGTACAGAAATGTGGGAGCCGTTGTTACATTTGCAAGCAGGCGGGGAACTAAACGGGTTATGAACTCCGAGGAGAACCCAGGCTAGAAGCTGAACATACAGCACAACTACTTGAAGTTATCAGTGGTTCCTTGAGTTGTATTTTCTTCTTCCTGTTCGCTGAACAACAATTCAGCAAAGTTTGGTTGAAAGTGAGCACCTAGCCCCTGAGATGCTTTGGGGAGAATGGGCCAGGTGGGTCCGTCCCTCTTTGGAGTGAAGCAGCAAAGGTGGCCAGAGAGGTGCTATGATTAGGGGTCACCAGCAGAGGGCAGAGGTGCACAATGGAGCAGTGAGCTCTCCAGGTGGTGAGCAGCAAAGGGAGGAGTGGGGCGACATCCCAAGACAGGTAAGAGTAGGCGGACCTGCACCTGGGCAAGTGGGACGTTCACAGAACTCTCTGGGGAACACACTGAGAGTTGCTAATTCCTGACAATTAGCAAGACAGGATCGGAGCCGAGATCATTTGAGTATTTGGTGGAAACAATCTCTAATTATAAACCGTTGGGCTTAAACATTTCGGAGACGCTTGGACTCAGAAGACCTGTGTCCAAAAATATGTCCATCACTTACGATGTGACGTCAGGCAACCCACCCAAAGCCACCTCTGCTCGGTTCCCTCACGTGACAGGAGGCACACCTAATCTTTATCCTCCAGGCCTCTTAAGGTTGTTTTAAGGATCTGGCTCAAGTGTATTTTATAAATGGTAAAATACTATTCAGACTTAAAGTCTTATTTCATCTTTGAAAGTTTTCCGACTAAAATGATGAAACGTTAAAAATTTTTGCTCTCAATGATGATCTTGGTCTCTAACAAGCACTCCAGGCGATTCTATCGGGCAGGCGCGGGACTCTCAGGTGGTATCTGTCCCTGTTATAACTTCCACTGTCCCCCAACCCTGGCACCGTCCCTAGGAGGCAGCACGTGGAGGGACAGAGAAGAGGAGCGTGATGGCATATCCATTCTTGATTTACAGGAAAAATAGAAGCTGCCTTGAAAGCAAATAAATAAAAGGCAGAAAAAGCAGCTCAGCATATACGCAAGATAACCAAGCAGAGAGAAACATATTTTTTTAAGTCATGAAATAACAACTTACAGGCTCGTGACATTTTGAGTAAAAACTCATGAGATGATTGATTAATCAACAAGTTCTTATTCAATGAACTTTAGTTTGATAAGCAGCCTTTGGGGGCAGGGCACTGTGGCAGTCAGAGTGTTAAGTAGATACCCACCTTCCCTTTCAGGAGTTGAAATCTTGAGAAGAAAATATGCATATGCAAAAGCAGTGTAGACCAGCCAATCAGGAGCAGTGAGGTGCCCTATCTATCCGTGTGGCAGTGGCTCTGAGCCACGTGTGGCTGCTGAGTGCTTGGGCAGTCCACGTGGAGAGGTGCCTGTGTACAAAATACACACGGATTTTAAAAGCTTGGTACGAAAGAAAAGACCAGGATGTAAGATATCTTGTTAATAAATTTCATACTGATTGGAATGATATTTTGGGTATATTGGGTGAAAAATACAGTATATTATTACAATTTTTAAAACTTGCTTTGAAATAGATGAGACTTAGTTATCTGATCAATTTACTTACGTGGGAGCCCTCACACCTGAATGATGAGGGTTAATTAGATGTCGCTGTGCCCCTGTGAACACCATTCTCAAGAGCCTCCCACCTTCTTAGCTCGTTTCTTCCACTTCCACTCATTCCGCAGTCCTTAAAATGTCGTTAGAAGGCAGACACCATTTTCACCTGAATCTAACCTCAATCTGATTCCAATTGAGATCTAAATAAAATGCTCGTTCTTTACCTGAGCGGTTTCCCAAGACTCAGAGAGTGACACAAACACACGCCTATCGACGGCAGATTCCTAATGGTTGGAAGGCCCGGGGCCTGAGGCACCGTCCCCTGCACGGTGAGAAGCCTCCTGCTCCTGAGGACGAGGTATGAACGCTTGACAAATGAGATGACATGTGGCCTGTTTTGAATCTCTCCAGCTTGCCAATGACGTGTACCGTGCAGTCCTACCTTTGCCACGTTTATAACGGTGCCTGACACAGTAGGCGCACATACCGGTAGCTGCACTGATGAATTATAAACGTTGCGATTCTTTAGGAAAGCTAGAATTCAGTCCCAAGAAAGAAGCATTTTGAGGCTATAATGTTTTCGCTTTTAAATGGTTAATGATGGAAAGTTAGCCCTTTGGAGGTTTTGATTTAGTCTGCTTTTAAAAGCGGCACCAAATCTGAACTTTGCACAGACAGCCAGGGCAGACCTTAAAGTCAGCATTGATGAACGCCGCCCCATTCCCTTGTCACCACTTACCCCCCCCTCCTGGGCTGACCTGCTCTCCCTGCAGCCCACTTGTCTGTCACCCACTTCTTTTCCTACGAGCTCTCTGAGTTGTTTCCTTTTGCAGCGCTGAGCCACACAAAAAAGGGCCCTAGCAGCTGCAGGTATGTTCGCCTCATAATTCTAGAAAATGCTTTGTATTACTAAGCAGAAACCAGGTAGACCGAGGGGGCTGGAGAACTTAGTCTTCGAATACAGAATCCACTTCTGTTCAGCATTTTATGTCTGGCCTTTCTATTGTAATACAGCGAAATGAGAAAAGCTTTGAATGAATGACCAGATAAATTTCATACAAGAATTTTAAAAAATTGGATGACTAAAGATTTTGAACACCTTTTTTTGTGGATTTATTGACCATTCATGCATCTTTTGTAAAGCATCTGTCCAAGTCTTCTGCCATTTTAAATTGGGTTGTTTGTCTTTTTATTGCTGATTTGTAAGCGTTCTTTATACAGTCTGGATACAAGTTCTTTGTCAGATATATGTACTATAAGTAAGTTTTCCTAGTCTGTGGTTTGTCTATTAATTTTCTTAATGCTATCTTTACAGGAGTTGAAATTTTATATTTTTATAACATCTAACTTACTGTTTTTTTTTCCCAATGGTTAGTGCTTTTTGTATTCTGTCTGAGGACTCAGCCCATCCCGAGGTCATGAAGTTATTAGGCTTCATTCTAACAGCTTTGTGCCTGTGGGTGTTACATTTAGGTGAATGATCCATTTTGGATTAACTTTTGTATAAAGTTTCAATTTTTTTTCCACATATATGTCCAGTCGTTCCAGCAATTTTGTTAAAAAGACTTTCCTTTCCCCATTGTATTAGAGCCAATGATTGGAAACAATCCACATGTCCATCAACAGATAAATGAATAAACAAACTTGTGGTATATTCGTACAATGGCACATGGCTCAGCCATTAAAAAAAAAAAAAGAGCATACTGAAAATATGCAAAAACCTGAAGGAATTATTCAAAAACATTATGCTGAATGAAAGAAGCTAAACATAAAAAGGTTCTTATAGTGTGGTTCTACTTATGACATTCTAGAACAGACAAAACGAATTCCACAGTGACAGAAAGCAAATCAGAGGTTGCCTGGCAAGGATGGAATGGGACAGGGATGGAAACTTTCTGGCGTGATGAAAATGTTCAATATCTTGATTTGGGTGTTGGTTACATGTGCATATGCAATTGTCAGAATTCATCTGTCTGAACATCTGAGGGCCACGTGTTTTATTATATGTTCATTATACCTCAATTTAAAAGATGTTAAAGAGAGAACAAGAAAGAATTAGAATGTGAACCTCCCCGAACTATGCCCAAGCAACAGCCGATGTCCTTCCTCTCTGCAGATGGCTTGCTGAGGCCTGGGAAGGAGAGGAGCCTCGCAGCCCTCTTTAACTCTCTCTGGTCCCGAGACTGGGCATAGGTCTTTCAAAACATTGGCTAGGACACTTGCATTGAAAATCAGCTGAGTAAATAATGGGACTTTGGTGAGCTGTTTTTTCTGCTCCGTGTTTGGAAATTTGAGCCTGGTGTATCTTTCTCAAGCACATTTCATTTAGAAGATAATTTACATTTGCACAAAATCATGGCTATAGCCCATCTGCTCAACCATTATGTAAGATCCAATACTCATTAAAAAGTGACGTGCATTGATCCGAGTGAGTGTAAGAACTTGAGTGTTTGGGATTCAAGTTCTAAAATAATCCCCAGCTTTGTCCAGCTACCATAGCCCATCGTTTCTAACATTTTCTTTGGAGCATCATAGTTAATATAATTCTAGGGCAATTGAATCATTGGGGGCTTTTAAATTCTCGATTGTTAAACCAGATTTTCCGCTATGGTTAAGCAAGATTGTGTTGCCAGAGGTGGAGGAGTGTGGTCAGGAGGGGGGTTGTTTGGTTATTTACACCTGATGGTTTTATCACCAAAGATGATTTGCAACAATGAAACAGCTGGAGCAGGAACACGAGTCATATTAATGTATGCATGTTAATGGGTTAGGAATGGAATTAACATAAATTCTATGCTTTGATTTTCCCTCAGAAGTTGAGACTAGTGGTTTATTTACAGTCTGCAGTGTGCACAGCCAGGCAGTTATGTTGCTGCACAGATGGCGGGGAAGGGAGGGCCATGTGCTGTGGATCAGCGGGTGAATGTTAACATTACAGTGTCTGGGTGCAGCTCTTCAAAGAGGCCAGAGCCCCGAGGAGAAGGCAGATGACAACAAAGACTCCTTTTGTCTTCCAGAGTTCTTAACTCTTCCATTTAGCCCCTTTGTTCTTATTTTTCCTGCCAGAACTTTAGAGAGGAGGGAAGTAGAAAGACACAGTGAGCTGCCAGGACCAGAGTGACCAAGGCAGAATCTTGTAGGAGGCAGGAACCAGGGAGAGAGCGTTGCCACCAGACTCGAGGGCATTAGCGGGATGCAGGAGCTGTGACCAAGTGACAAGATGGCTTCTGAGATACTAGAGCCAAAGGCCAGGCCAGAAGAACGGTCCACAGACCTGACAGAATCTGGAAGCTGGCACGGTGGTAGGGAGAAGACACAGGAAACACTTTGCTCTCAGGGCAGAAATGAGGCCAGGGAGACAGGAAGTGCCTCTGATATTGAGAGGAAGTCTGGGGCCACTGGAGAAAGAACAGAATTCAGTCTCAGCACGGAGGGGCCTGTGGGTGGAAAGTGAGCCCCTAGCCAGAAAGCAGGCCAGGCTGTCTTCTGTATTTATTCCTCCTCAGGCCAAGTTCACTCCCACAAATAGGGTGATAACACCCTCCCCCACCCCTTATACAAGCAGAAAGGCTTCCATCTCCTAGCCCAAGTCTGTCTGTCTGTCTGTCTCTCTCTCTGTCATGTGTGTGCATTCACGTGTCCTGGGGAAAAAGTGAATGGTAGAAAAATACTAGAAGTCAGAAGTATTGCCCAGATTCCTCTGTTGAGGAAGGAAATAGGTTTCCCTGATCATCTTGATCATCTTAGGCTCGGTCTGAAAATTTAACTAACAAAGACAGATTAATAGGAGAAAAGCATACAAATTTATTTCATATAAGTTTTACATAACACAGGAACTTTCATAAGGCAATGAAGACCCAGAGAAATGGTCAAACCTGAGGGTTTGCATCCTGAGTTTGACGTAGAGCAGACAGTTGTGGAGAAATACAAAAGGACAAAGGGCCTGAGGTCAGTTTCGTGAACTGCGGAAACTCGGCCAGGCCCCATTTGGATTCTTCTGTGTCCCTCTGTCTTGTAGACAAAGACGTGCTTTTCCTCCAGGTGTAAAGAGGGCGCTTCACATGAGGATCTTAAGACCTGCTTCCCGGGAAGGTCAGAGAGTCCTTCCTGTCCCTGTGATTTCTCACATTTCTTCAGCTTAAAATATTCAATATGCCAAGGGGCCATGTTTTGGGGTAGCATATTCTGAACCCCATCATTTCCCACATGGAAACATGAAGCAAAAGGGAAAGCAGTTTTGACCTCATCACTAGTCAGGTCTCAATGTATACATTTGAATGAACGCATGCATTATTCGAAGCACTTAGTAGTAGGTTTTTATTTTCCTAAAGGCCATCTTTGTAGCTATATGGTTTACGGTATTCAAAATCCTGTTTCTTGGTATAGAATCAGTTGAGTCCTTCCTCTGAACCGTTATGAAATGCACATGCTTTAACTTCCTTAATGGAATCTTGCAATAAAAAAAATTATTTTTATTATCTGATGATGTTAAGTGAATTGGACACTGTAAGGTTTTGAAAACAAGATGATTCTTCCTACCAGCTGAAGATGTAAGAACAAAGGCATTGGCTTGATTCTGAGTCTAAATAAAAATGTAGGTTGTTTTATAGATTATATATACATATATATGTATACTTACTTTTCTATTATCAAACATTCTAGTATATCTGTCAGCAAAAAAAAAAATGTAAATAAATATAGCGTTTTTTTCAAAAAAAACAAAAATAAAAGGTAGATTGTGCAAGGGCCTTTATGAAATGGCCTCAACATCACATTGGATGTCCTTTCTGCTGTCCTGGCCTTCAAGCTCTGTTAGGGGTACCCGGCCTAACCATTCCCAAGGTCCCTGCCTCGGGCAGTGACCAAACACATTCAAGCATGCCTGCAGCTGCTCACTACTCAAAGTGTCTCAGTATCACCCATGTGCTCTTGTGATAGCTCCATTTACTGACCATCTACTACGTGCTGGCCAGAGTGCTGTGGGCTTTACAAATATGCCCTTGTTTAGTAGTCACGCTGACCCTAGATGTAAACATTATCCCCATTTTCAGATGCAGAAACTGAGACTCAGAAAGTAAGAAATTTGCTGGAGATCAGTGTTGAGATTGATATTCAGGACTGCCCTATTCTAAAGCCTGTTTGTTCTTTTTTTTCTCTACACTATTCGGATTTCTCTGTCATCAAAGCTTTTTAGTTCTCGAAAGTTTCCTGTTAAAATTAAATACTCTGGAACAGTATGAAACCCTAAGAGCTAATGTCTTGGTTATGCCGATTGAAATGCAGCTTGGTAGCAAATGGAGATTTGGTATAGACAATTATCGGGGGACAGCTGAGGGGCAAGGAAGTAATAATTGAGACAAAGGAGAGAAATTGTGATTAGGATTGTTTGGTTCCAGTCTGCAGAAGTTCGAGAAAAGCCACAAAATAAATCTGATGCTGTAGGAGTCATTTATAATTCTTTTATGGGGGTTTAGCATCTGACCCATTTTCTTGCGTTTGAAATTCTTCACTTACAAGTTTGGTGGCCAAATATCCATCATCATACAAATTTCCATCGCGATACTGATATTCACTCTTCCAGCCTGCCTTGTAACTGGGCATAAGCACCTGGCCTAAAACCTTCTGACCAGACACTCCACTCAGGACTTTAAGTTGGGAACAATCTAGAATGGCAGTAAGTTTGACTTCCTGGGCCAAAGGTGGCAGTGTCCTCGAGGCATTGCTACATGCAGCCTCTAGGATATGGCAGCCAAGACAGGGTGGTCTTGGTAGACCAATTCTGCAGCAGATTCCATGGCGCTGTTCCTAACTCTTTCCCCCTGAGCATTGTTCTTTAGCCCTTTCAATAACCCCATGAACCATCTACTTTCTCTTTTTTGAAAATGACAGCTACATTGAGATGAATTTTATATACCACAAAATTCATTCTTCTCAGGTATACAATTTGGTGATCTTTAGTATATTTTCAGAGTTGTGCAACCATCAACACTATCTGATTATAGAAGATTTTAATAATCTCCCTCCACCCCAAATCCATACTCATTAGCTGTTACTCCTCATCTCTCCTTCCCACTGCCCTTGACAACCACTAATCTACTTTCTATCTCTATGGATCTACCTATTCTGGACATTTCATATAAATGGAATCATACAATACGTAGCTTTTTGTGTCTGCTTCTTTCAGTTCGCATGATGCTTTCAAGGTTCGTGCATGTGGTAATATGGAATATCACAATATGTTTATCCACTCATCTATTGATGAACATTTAGATTATTTCCACTTTTTGGCGATTATAAATAATGCTACTAGGTACCTTCATGTACGAGTTTTTGTGTGGACGTACGTTTTCAGTTCTCTTGGGTATGTAGTTAGGAGTGGAATTGTAAGAATTGTAACTGTACGCTTAACTTTTGGAGGAACTGCCAAAACTTCTTCCATAGGGGCTGTACCACTTCACTTTCCCACCAGGAATGTATAAGAGTTCCAATTTCTCCACAACCTCACCAACACTGTTTAGTTTCTGTTGTTTTTATTTTAGTCATCCTAGTGTATGTGAAACTGTGGGTCTGATTTGCATTTCCCTAATGACTAATGATGCTAAACATCTTTTTATGTACTTATGGGCCATTTGTATGTCTACTGTGGAAGAATGCCTGTTTAAATCTTTTGCCTATTTTTAAGTTTTTAAAATTTTGTTGAGTCGTAAAGTTTTATTAAGTTTTTGTCGTTTTTGAGTTATGTTTTTTGAGTTATAAGTTTTCTTTATATGTTCTCGATACAAGTCCCTTATCAGATATTTGATTTGCAAATATTTATTCCCATTTTGCAGGTTGTTTTTTAAATATATTTTAATTCTGATGAAGTCCAAATTATCATTTTTTTCCTTTGGCTGCTTGTGCTTAAGGTGTCCTATCTAAGAAACCACTGCTTAATCTAAGGTCAAAGATACTATGCTTTCTTCTAAACGCTTTATAATTTTACCTTTTACATTTAGGCCTATGACCCATTTTTAGTTAATTTTTATATATGACATGAGGTAGGAGTCAAGATTCATCCTTTTGCTTGTGAGTATCCAGTTGTCCCAATGCCATTTGTTGAGAAGACTATTCTTTCTCCACTGAATTATCTCTGTAACCTTGTCAAAAATTAATCAATCATAAATGTGAGGGCTTACTTTCGGATTCTCCATTCTGTTCCACTGATCTATATGTCTATCCTTTTGTTAGTATCTCTTGTCAAGAGTACAGCAAGCAAAGTCGAGAGTTAAGAGCATAGCGGCAGAGGAGTGCTTAGCGCTGGGAATCCCTGATGAGTCTACCAAGCCCTCCACGGAGAGTCTCCGAGGGCATGTCAGCTTTGCACAATACCATTTCTAGACTCTAACAAGTCCTAAAAAATTTCTGCATGCATTGTGGGAAGAGGATGGGAGACCTGGAGGATAGTAGACTAGACTTCTTTTGTACTCTATATCATGTACCAACCAAGGGGGCAAGCAAGCATTTGCACTCAGCATTAGTCATACTCCGAACTGTATAGAGGAGTATTCTAGTAATATAAAGAATGTGTATAGGACCTGATTACCGTTTTGCTTTGACTTTGACCATCAGATCCTTTTCTGGATATGTCCTACTCTTCATGTGCCCTTCTCCCTCTTTTCCCAGTGGGTCTGATGCTCTCCATCCCAGCCTCTCCCAGTCTCCGTGTTGTGCTGGAGTTCACAGTGCAGCTCTGCCAGAATATGTGATGGCTAATTCTCATGCCTTAGGCCTTCTCTTGGCCATTTCAGTCTGATATTTCCAGGCGTATTAGTTTCCTATTGCTGCTGTAACCAATTACCACAAACTTAGTGGCTTAGAACAACACAAACTTATTCTCCTATAGGTCTGGAGGTCAGAAGTCCAAAATCAGTTTCACAAGTTAAAATGTTGGTAGGGCCGGATTCTTCTGGGGAGAATCCGTTTCCTTGCCTTTTCCACTTCTAGATGCCGCCTACATGCCCTGGTTCATGTTCCCTTCCTCTGTCTTCAAAGTCAGCAGCATCGTATTTTGTTTCTACGGTCATATCGCCTTCTCTCTTTCTCTCTCTTAATAATGACACTTGTGACTACATTCAGGGCCCACCCAGACAGTCCAAGATAATCTCTCTCAAGAGCCTTAGTCACTTCTGTGTAATCCCTTTTTGCTGTGAGGTAACATATACAGGCCCTGGGGATTAGGACCGTGGGCACCAGTCAAGGTGTGACTTGTATGGGCTGCACCAGTTGCTTTCAGAGCTGGGGTCTCTTCTGGCTGGTAGAGTCTCTGCCAGTTGTCTCTATTTGAACTCTATTTTGACTCTGACCAGTTGTCAAATATTCTGGCTATCATTCCTGTTTTCAGGCTTCTTTGTTAGGACGAAGAGTAAATATGAATTCGTAGGAGCCTGAAATAGACAGCTAGTGAGCACAAAAATGTGTGAAACTGAAACGTGCCCCACTACAAGATAGTCAAGTGTGAATTAAGAAAAGGAAAACCACATGCAAACAAAGTCCAGGGACGGATCAGCGACATGACTCTGAAATATCAGAGACAGTTAAGAAAAAAGCCACGAGAAAGTAAAGAGCAAAGTTTCTTGACCTGCTGATAATAATAAGGTAATAAGTGGTCTGAAGGAAGGCTTTCTGGAGTCTCAGTTTGACCTGGATCCAACTAGAGAGACAGCCTGGGGACCCAATGAAGAAGGGTTTGTTTCTCTCTAAGAAAGATGAGGCAGAGTCCCGGCTAGGCCTGGAAACAGAGCTCCAGATGGGACTGGCAGGAACAACTCAGAAATGAGCGGGGAAACGTGGAACACGTATTTCCCACACCGGTCCCCAAACCTGTCCCGTGAGCCCACGACTTGCCTCCCTCCTTCGGTGACAATGTTTCCCAGAGTGTAATCACCTGATCGGCTGTGTCGGAATCTCTTGGAGACATGCAGGATCTGGACCTCTTCCCATAATAATCAGAATTTCTGGGGATGGGGTCCTGGAATCTGCATTTTAATAAGAAGAGATAATTCGTAAGTCTCGAAGTTCACAGGCTGGAGCACCGTGACTGGTGTATTTGAGGAGGCTCAGGAACACGTTACTTTCATAGGATTTTGCACAATTTGTTTGAGTCGTCCATGAGGGCAAGTAAAATAGTCATAACCATCATCACGGGAAGAGACCCCAGAATCACTGAAGACCTCAGAGGGCTACTCACTAACTGACAGTGAGTGGTTGGTAGTTGCTGCTCTTGGATCATGGTGTTGAGATAAATTCTGAGGCCTTGCCTGGGCTTGGACAGGAAGAGAGCAGTGATTAATTAGTAATGTCTGCCTCTTATTCGCCATTTTCTCCTAGAAAGACCTAGCTATCCTTTTTCATTTTATGACGAGGTATAGTGTACGTACAAAAGACTGAATAGAAACATAGATGTACACTTTAAAGAACAAAAATAAAACACCTCCTTTAAAATAATTTTCTGGATAGCAGCTTCCAAAATCTCCTTGGGGAACACGTGGCATTGTCTCACAACTTTTTAAAAAATGTCTCATTTAAATAAATTCCTTTTGGCACAATTTAAGTCCAGTCCCTTTCATTCTATCCTCAGAGAAAAACAGAACAGCTGCTCCTGCACTCTTATTCAGTATGCCTCCCTATTTTTAAGAATTCAGTTCTTCAGAAAAAAAAATTAATGAGACTCTTCTATTTTAATGAGTTACTTGTTTGGTGGATTGGCATTTTTCCTCCTCCAAGCTCAAAATTCCTAGTTACAGAGACAAATTAGAATAGAACATTGAGAATAGAAGGAATTCAGATAGCATCCAACTCTCACTTTTCACAGATGGTGCAAGAGGCTCAGGGAGATGAAGACCTGGCTTGCCCACACAGCAGAATCAGATCTATCCTGCCTCTGAGTTCAGAGTTATTTCTATCAAACCATGATGATTCAACAATCGGTGCGTTCTGAAGTGAGAGAATAATCCCAGGACCGAACATGGGATGGGGTTCATTTTCCACACACATCAATGGTTTTCTGTCTCAAGCCCCTGGGTCTTTTTGCCAGAGGGCTTCAGACCCATACCTGGGGCAGATCGGAAGAGCCAGGAGACCAGTTCCCCAGAAGCAACATGACCACTCAGGGAGGGGAACGGATGGTTAAATACCCCTGATTCCTCACCCCGTCCTTGAAGGGACAACTCTGAGATATTTGTTCCCTGGGTCTCCTGAGTAGGCCTGGGCCCTGGTCACCCCGCCAATGCCCCCCTCACCCATGTGCCCTCTATTCACCTTCCAATGACCCTCTCTCACTGCCCGACTCCCTCACCGCACCTTCCCGGACCATCTCCCAACAAACTATTTGCATCTAAATCCTTACTTCGGGATCTTCTTTTTGGGGAAATTGAACCAAGACCATGCTTTACAAGATGCTCAGCAGGAGCTGGGAATTCAGGAAATTGCCTATAAGTGGATTTCCAATGATGAGTAATCTCCAGGGCCAGCTTTATAAGCTATGGAGCTCAGTGCGAAATGGAAGGATGAGGTCCCTTGTTGAAAAAGTACTGAGAATTTCCAGATGGTGACAGCAGAGCGTTAAGCCAAGGGCAGAGGTGTTTTGAGAGTGGGCCTGTGTGACTGCACAGGTTGCACCCCCACACCCCTCGCTGGCCCTGGCTCTCTTTTCATGTAAGAATTACTCCTGATAACGATGGTACCGTTTGTTGAGTCCTTCCTGTGTGCCAGACATGTGCTAAGCCCTTCAGATTGCATTATGCCATATATTCCTATGACGATCTCCTGAATAGATATTATTTATTGGAAAATGTCTTATACTGGAGGAGGAGCATATGACGAGATGCTGAGTGGGGCTTTTCCTGTGGTTCTGGAATCATGCCAAAGGTTGAAAGCTAAAAAACAAAACAAAACAAAAAAAGGCACCAAGTATTCCTATTATGTTAGGCAGAATAATGGCCCCCAGAGGTGTCCACATCCTAATGCCCAGAACCTGTGCAGAACCCGTGAATATTTATGTAACCTGGAAGAAGAACTTTTAAGATATGATTAAGAATAGAGATGAGAGATTTTCCTTGATTATGTTGCATCTGAATATCCTTCCTGGTTGCCAGTAATGTCACAATATGAGGCGAAAGAGGTCCTGCTCCCCATTATGAAACAGAGAGAATGACAGCTATTCCCTATCATCGCTCCTGGTGACAGGAGTGGGGCATGTACCCAGGCTTGGCCAATCATGTTCTGGGAGCTGGGACTCTTATCCTCAAGGAGTGAAGCAAAGATACAGTGAGAGATTATCCCCAGTTGAGGCAGCAAAGCATCCAGGAGCCTGTGGTGAATATCCAGGCGTGCGGGGCCCAGATGGCAAGGACAGTGTCCTAAGCAGACAGTCCCTCTCAGCAGATGTTGGCAAGGTTCCCAGCTTCTGGTGCCTTTTTTGTTCCAATCCATTTCCTGAGCTTTGTCCCTCGATATTCCCATTATTTTTATGGTTACCTGTTATCATTTCAATGCATGGCTTTTGCTACTTAAGCTTGACCTCAGTTGACCTGTGTGTTGTCACCAAGAAACTCAAACTGTTGCACTTGTCAATTACATTGTTTACAATCATCTGTTTTTAAAAATTAGGTATCAGGCATTGATTGGGACTCTCATTTCCTGGTAAAACACTGTTTTATGGGCAAATAAGATGGGACCCACAGCTCCTCGTGAAGTATAACTCAGCATAAACACAGCCTCGGTGAACTCGAAGTTCTTGGCTTCGATGCCTCTTATAAATTACAAATTCCATTCTGTTACTGTTGCTTTAACAGCTTTTATACAGATCACATTTTGAAATTTATCCTTAAAAAAAGTCAAACCTTATGTATAGGGCTTGTGACACCTCTGTGCCCACATCCTTTGCTCAGAGCCCTCGCCTGTGTTCCCATGTCCATAAACTCAGTTATGGACATGGATGGCAGACTCTGACCATAGACCTCCTGTTTTTTTCTAACCATTGACGATTTTTTTAAAATCTCAAACTCATTTTTCATTTTTTATTCAATGAAACTTCACATACATGATTCCATTAAAATTTTGGGCAAAAGTAACCTTTAGGGAGCAAAACAATTTCTTATTGAACATTATTCAGGAAATAAAGACTAAGGCTAGATTTAAAAAGGAATTAGAGAAATACACAAGACAACGATGACAGAAAGTTGTCATCTTATTACGAGTGGAGGTATAATGTAGTTATGCATTCATTAATGTTTATTCAATAAGCATTTGTTGATCTCCTACAACATGCCATGCATTATTACAGAAAATGTTTGATTTCTCTGATTTTGATCTCCTTCTACTAAGTGTCCACCACGTCCAAGCCAGATCCCAGACCTGACCCACCTGATAGCCCTGAGCTGCTTTTGCCCATGCCAGGCACAGCAGCATTGACCAAAGAGCCCTCTGTGGCCAAGTGCTTATGAGTTTATTACCGACCACACATAGGTGATTTACGAGTGCTCTATCAGAAAAGGTTCTCCGAGACTGGGTTCTACGGTGGGGTGTATCTGCAAGAACAAACGTGCAAGATGAGGATGGTCAGGAATTTTCTGAGAGAAGGGTAATAGAAGGGACTTGCTCTACCAACAATTACAATATATGAGAAAGCAAACTAATGCATAAATAGGAGTATTGCAGTAAAAAACAAGGCAATGAAATAGAGTTCACAAAATGAGAATTTGAATCAGGAGAGAAGATAGATTATTCAGTAGATGGTGTACATGGACAATTGGCTAGCCATTTGGGGCGAGCAGCTTCCAACATGGGAGAGTGCTATGCTTGGTGGAAAGATACCAATAAATATCACCAATGGTATAAAGTTTCTTTAATGGCACGAGATACTGGAATGTGTCTGAAAACAACAGGGCCAAACCATGCAGAGTTCAGAGGAGCATGGTCCCAGGGGAGGCCTTCCAAGTCCCACAGGCTCCCCATGAGAGCACACATACCTAGACTACCATTCTCCTGGAGGGAGAAGCACACACCCTCCTGTTCTTGAGGAGTCTCTGTGTCCCCTTGGTCCCTCCTGACTGTTCTGGAAATTCTGGCTCAGTGCTTGGTATTCGCCAAGTCTAAGTAATTCGTTTAAAATGGCTCCTGGACTTTCCTGAATGTTCACTGCAAGACAAGGAACATTAAAGTTCAATTTAGTGTGACTATCCTTTGGCAGGACCAGGCCTCAGGCCTGTCTAAGGACTCTTTCTTTGGGTTCTTACCCCCTCCTTATTTGGGAATATCTCCCAGTCAGCCCAAAGATCAAAATATAAATATTAGTAATAGTAGTCTTAATGTTAAAAAAAAAAAAGCTCTAAGAAAAGCAGGAATGAGACATTTTAAAAATGAGAAAAAGATATGAAAATAATTCTAAGAGGGAAACATACAATGGCAAATACATATATGAACAGATGCTGTGATTCTCATATAATTGAATGCAGTTCCCAACATTGTCCTGTTTTAATGATCAGATTGACAAAGATTAAAAAGATTGATAATCAGCATTGGTGAGAGTGTGGGAAATAGACATTTTTATTCACTTTTGGAGAGTGTTAATAAAGTTATCTTGGAGAGGAATTTGGTAATAATTATCCGAAGTTCAAGAGTACGTTGCTGATAGGAATGAAAAAATGGTAAACTACTTTGAAAACTAGATACTTCTCTCTTTTCTTTTTTTTTTTTTAAGATACTTTCTTATAAAGTTAAACATACCTTTACTATATGACCCACTCATTACTCTCCTAGATACCCAAGAGACATGAAAACATATGTCTACACAATGTCATATACAGAAAAATTCATAGCAGCTTTATCATTACAGCTCAAAACTAGAAACAACCCAAAGGTCTGTCAATCGATAAATACATAAATAGATTGTGCCACGCCCATGCCATCCTGTCCATCCACTGGAATGCTACTCATCAAGAAAAAGGAAGGGCTAATGATATGTGCAGCAACATGGATGAATCTCAGAGAAAGCCAGACACCAGAGTATGTACTGTATAATTCCATTTCTAAAAAATCTAGAAAGTGTAGGCCAATCTCTGGCAAAGAAAGCAAATCATGCTGCCTGGAGCAGAGAGTGGATGGAGGGACAGGCTGCAAATAGGAAAGGGAAATTTCTGGGTGACAGAAATATACTGTATGTTAATTACGCTAGTGGTTTCACAGATAGAGTGTCATAGGCGGGTGTACATATACATGTTTGTATATCTATAAAATCTGTTAAAACTCATTAAATTGTATATTTTAAATAGATGAGTTTCTTGTATGTAAATTACACTTCAACAAAATTGATTTTAAACATTTAAGAATCCATTCCCTTTGATCCAGCAATTCTGCTTCAGGAATTCAGTGGGCAGAAACTGTCACACAACTGTGCAAGGAAATGAAGAAGGCAGGAAAAATCACTGAGTCTTTTTTAAATAGCCTCTTCTTTTGCATTAAATTTATGTAAGATCATTGCCTGACAACTTCAAGTTCTTTTTTTTAATCTTTATACCTGGGCCCCAGAGAACTGATTATGTTGGTGTTTTCAGAATTAATTTCTGGGCCCTGAGGGCATTTGACACGGTTTCCTTTGCCCAGGTAACCCAGGAACTGGCTGAGATTTTGTACCAGACAGATGTTGTCTGGAACACAGAACAAAATGCCTCTGCCACCAAACAAACACGAGGTCTGAACAAACAGAACAAACCCAGCATTTCACCGTATAAACAGCACATGGAGGAGGGTCGGGGGAGCAGAATTAATCTAGTTTCTGGACCATAAGCATTTTTATTCCTGTTTGAAATGATTATATTAGCTCAGAAGTATTTAATTTTTTAAAAAACAGTATGTATAAATCATCTTAGAGCTCAGTTTGGGGGCCTATTGAACATTCTGAATAAACGTATACCCCACGGAGATAGATGGCTGTAGGTAAAAATTCAACACCCTTTTCCCCTCGATCTAAAATTTAAAAGAGAATTTGAAAGACTGGAAGAATAAAGTGTTACTGATTTTATCCGGTCTTAGTAATGGAATTAGGGTGAACAAAACTTCAAAATGTGTGACAAACTCTATAAAAATTTATTTAGTTGGGAGAATAGTTTCAAAAAGGGGATGCCTGCAGCAGTTTCACTAGGAAAATTATTCCGGTTATATTACCTATTGACTCCTTCCTTATGTGACACTTGTTGTTCACACAAAGAGCATATTCATATTCAGAAGGGAAAACTGGGAAAATGAGATGTAGTTGACAAAAGGCACAGGCCCAGATTTTTCAGAGAGCATCTTCCCAGCAAACGTGATATCCTGATAGCACCTGCCGAAAACCTTGAAATGCAGGTCGTTATCCGAGCCAGGGCCTGCGAGGAAGCTGGGCAGGTTCTGCAGGGTAGGGGGCCATGGCCTTCTCTCCCGCTTGCTCTGAAGTCTTCCTTTTCCCCTCAGGCTCAGCTCCTCACAGGCCCTACTGACACTTTTCAAATAAGTCATTGTGTAGTCATCAATGCTCATGAGGGAGAAACTTCCAGCACTTATTGTCGGTGGGGCAAGTTAATGAATCAACAGGTGAATGCACCTGCTGATTACATGCTAAAAATCGAGATTTTCTGTCTGCCTCTCCCATTTCCATACACGGGTATGTGAAGGCATGCATGTAAACATACACATAGGTGCACGTGCACGCACACACACACACACACACACACATACAAAGGTGGGCTCAGAGCCAGGAGAATGGGCTTTTTGCTACTTCTCTGCCACAAACTGTATGACTTAGAACACTCTCACACATTTGAGACCTCCGTTTCCTTTTTTATAAAATGAGGAGGTGGGATTAGATGCTCAGTGGGGACCAGCCCAGCTCTAACAGCTCAGTGGCCAGGACTGTACCTCACACAGTTCAGAGGAGAGTTCCTCTAGAGGGGTTAAAAACGGCCCAAATATACAGAGAGTCTCTACAGCGGAGACAAGGAAAGTGCTTGTTCTGAATCCTAACCACTCCACTGATAAATCTTCACCCTCCTGACGGGAGCCTGCAGCCATGGGAAGCCTCTCTTGCATTTTCGTCCGGCCCTTTCCTCTTCAGAGCGCCCTCCCTCCTCGTTCAAATGTCTGTGTTTGATAATCTAAGATCAATCACAGTCGTGACAGTGGTCAGTAGATCATTGCTGCAGAAGGAAGGCACAGACGTTTTGCTGGGAGAATTGTTAAGGGGTGATTTAAGAGGCTGAGGCCTGTGAAAATTAGTTGTTCTTACTGGAATTTTCTCGTCAGGCGGCCCATGTATCCTCCCACCCCGAGTGCTCCAGTGAATTTTATAGATGCTGAAAGGGAGCTTATCAAAAAAGGAAGCCCAGCTAGTTTTCTACCCCAGTAAAGAGCAGCTCACACCTTACTGTTCCAGTTACCCATTGCTGCATAATAAGCTAACCCGAAATGTACTGGCTTAAAATAGTTCCCATTTTATTATATTTCCCAATTCTATGGTTGGGGAACTCGGGCAAGGCATGTATGGTGGGGTGGTTCTCCCATAGAGGTCATTTAGTAACTGCTAAATGGTGTGTGTGTGTGTGTGTGTGTGGATCCAAGATGGCTTCTCTGGCATGTCTGTTGCTTTGGCAGTGGTGGTTGGAAGGCTGGGCCCAGCTGGGACTGGTGACTGGAGCAGCTACGCTGGACTTCTCAGGCACAGGAGTCTCCAGGGAGCTGAACTTCTTACTCAGCCACTTAGGGCTCCTGCAGAGCATTCCAAGAGGCCTTGTAGAAAGTGAGGCATCTCATGATGTAGCCTTGGAGGTTCCAGAACACCACTTCCATAGCATTCTATTGATGAAGGAATTCAGTCACTAAGGCCCACCCAGATGCAAGGGGCGATGAATTAAATTCTACCTCTCAGTAGGAAGCATAGCAAAACCTTTGCAGCCATCTCTATTCCATCAACACTCACCCCACCCCCAAAAAAGAAAACAACCCAGAGCTGGTCCAGTGGTTTTCCAACGACCCTATAGGTTTGATGACCTCAGAGTTCGGGCACCTAATCAAGGACAAAGGGCTTTTACCTCTATAACGCTTAACCCGAATGCTGGTGGCTTAACTCTAATGGCCAGATCCTGTGGTCTATTTTCTCTCGATCCAGTCTCTTCCTCCGTCTCATTCTTCTCCTTCTACTTTTTGTATTAATAATAAATAATATGGTGTTTGTCTTAAGCCATTCAGGCTGCTATAAAAATACACAATAGAGCGGGTAGCTCAAGCAACAAATATTTATTTCTCAAGGTTCTAGAGGCTGCGAAGATCTAAGATCGAGGCCCTGGCAGATTCTGTTTCCAGTGAGGGTCTGTTCCCTACTGTAGACAGCTGCCTTCCTGCTTAGAGAAAGACATCATCTCTCTGTGTCTCTTCTTAGAAGGGCACTCATCTTAGTCATGAGATCTCCACCCTTGTGACCTAATCACCTGCCAAAGTCCACCTCCAGATATCATCACAATTGGGGTTCGGCTTCGACATGTGAATTTTGAGAGGACAAAGCATTCAGTGCACAGCAGCATTCTTTGTCATCACAGAGTAACACATGCTCATTGTAAGAAAATATCATAATGCCACGATCTGGGGACAATCACAAATAACAGATTTTTCTATTCTTTCTACTATGCATACATATTTACATTTGTAGTTTACATTATTGAGATGACATTATACATAGTTCAAATCTTGTTTTTTAAATGAACAACTCATGGCCATTTTCTTAAGTGATCGAATACTCCTCACATTACTTTTTATGCTCATAGACAATTCCATTACATGGGGTGCCGTAATTTATTTAAACTTTTCCTAACTGTAGTTCATTTAGATTGTTTTCAAATTTTGACTTGGGCAAGTAATACTCTGAACATTCTCACATCTCAAACTTTGTCCACATTTTTAATTTTTTCTTTAAGGGAGATTGTGAGAAACAGAATCTGTGGGATGAATCCCCTCACCTTGAAATTCTTTCTTCCTTCCACTTCTGGGTCACTTTTCCCTTCAGGATAGATTATCTCTTAGATAATTGGTCCTCAACATGAGCCTTTTTCTTTTCCTCTGCATATGGCTGGTTGTTAAAATCCATAGGGCCTGATAAGAAGGGCCTAGGAAAGTTAAAAATCCTAGAAAAGAAATAAGATTATTTTCAACTGGAAAATGCATATTTCTAATAAACCCAAAGAAGTAAGCACAAACATTAGTAAAGCCTGTTTAAAAGTTTAACAAAATGTCTGGCTATGAGAACTGTCTCCAAATTTCAGTACTAGTATAAAAAGAAAATATAATTAAACAAATATAATGTTCATAAAAGCAGACAAAAATATAACATGATTGAAAATTATCTAAAGCAATTGGAGCAAAACATCATGTTCCTTAAAGGAAAGGAGAGATATGGTAAAGACAATAATTCTCTCCAATAGTAAATCATAGTTTTAACATGAGTCCAATTAAAATTTTAATTATATGCTTTATAGAACTTAATATAATAAATCCAAAGTTCGTTGGGAAAATAAAAAGAATATTGATAAAAAAGAATAGTGAGAGACAATTAGCTTCACTTGAAAATTGATTTTATTAAAATATGTAAATAATTAAAATGTTATTTCAGGGATTTGCTCTAAAACATAAGCATAGACCAAAAGAACAAAATAGAATGGAGTTCATTCCAATGTATATATAAAGTTTAATATATGAGAAATCAAACAAAAGAACAGACAATAGATTTATTATTCTTAAAATGGTATCTCTGTAGCTAGATATCAATAAGCAGAAAAATTAATTTAAACCCACACTTCTCATCAGAAATATTAAAGAATCAAAAATATTTTTAATTGTGAAGACTAACAAAAATAGAATACAAAAAGAGATTATGAAAGAAAGGGATTAATAAAATATTTTTCAAGCAATGAAATACTTGCCACCCAAACAGGACATTTTAAACAATTCTTAGAAGATCAGGGAAGAAGTCTATGCTATATGTCACTTTTGAATGAGACAATTTCTTATTTCATGATCTGAAAAGTTCTAGAAATTATCCTACCTCTGGGTCCTGGGGAGCCATAGCTGCTTACTTTTAGAGGAGTAGGGTATCTCCAGTAGGGGTGAAATCTGCCTGTGGACCTTCTCACCAGTGACAGGGAATCTCAACTTCAGGTACCAGCATCTGAAAGAGTCTTGGTGACCATCTTAGTGTGCAAGGTTTTCAAGTCCAAAATAAAGTTACTATTATCCCAAGAAAGGGTAGACGCCAGCAGAGAGGTCTGTGGGGCAGCATTTCTGCAGAGGTCGGGGAGGTAGAGAAGAATTGAGGACTTTGTGGATAAGAGCGGGGCTCTGGAGGGAAATTATACAGCTGGAATTCAAGTTCGGAATGTTTCTATGTCATGCTTCTTAGGAGATTCCGAGAGTGACCCTAAACCTCTGGAGCAGCTGGGATAGAAGAACTGTGATGGGAAGAGGAGCAAGTTGTCATAAACCAGGACTGTCAAGGAAGCCACATGTAATGTACTGGTTGTCATCTTAGAGAATTTGAGGGCAGGGGTGGCAGCTGTGCTGAGAACCAGGCTATATCATATCCAAGTTGATTCCAGTAATAATTCTGTGCCTACCAGAAGACAGAACATGTATCTATTTCCTTTATTATCTGAAAAGGGAGAGAAAAGTGGAGAAAATATACCCTGTACAATTTCCCATCTCAACAGACAGCTTTTAAAAATGCAACAGCTTCACCTGTAAGAACAGCACTCATTTCAGGAAACCTACCTTTCTTTACAGGTTAGACATATCAGCTACATTCTTAACACTGTGTGTTATAAGTGAGGATTCTATTTTAAACATACACAGGGGAGCTGACTATATAAGGGAACCCTATGGTGAGACCATTTGTAAAGCGAATAATCACTCCCTGAATAAATCTGTCTCTAAATCTGGATTTTCATATTTTATATCAGATTTGCCTGAACGAAGTTCTCTCCACAAATTTATCTCCTGTTCAAATTCGGATTCGTCTGTATCCATGTAACCTTTAGAATATCACTTCTATAATAAGTCACCAAATGCATATGTTATAACAATCCAACTCCATCCACAGCTTTAGCTCATTTTCTTGCCATTTATCCATACTTCAGAAAATGTAGAACTCTTTTTGGACAGAGGTATGTTCTGTTTTTTGTTTATTTATTTGTTTATTTGTTTTTGTTTTTGTAAACCTTAAGATTTAATCGTCAGAAAAAAGAAACAAATGGCAAGGATACAGGTGGCTGACAAGTTTGAGATGAGAGACCGCAGGGCCCCTCATGCCCGCTCTTTAAAGCGGAGTCATGCTTATGTACCTCAGCAGCAGACTGGACAAAGGCTGTGTTGAAACAAATGCTTTAGTTTTAATTTGTGGAAAGGAAACGCTCTTTGGAAAGGTAAAGTTCTTAGTGCTCTGCAATATTTTTACCCTGTGGTTTAGGCTCAAAGTGCTGGAGAAAGTGCTTTGAGATCAGAAATCTAGTCACGTTATTAGTAATTCATTTGCTTTAGCACATCGGGGAGATAATGCATTCTCTGGCCCTGTGGTCCGGGTAGTCAGCTCTGCCAGCAATGATTTGGAAGTGCTCCTGAGTCAAGAGCCACATGGACTGCTGCTGGGTGGCGAGGAGGCCACCCTTCTGCTACAGCTGCTGGAGGAGCTGGGATGGAGGCTTCTCCCTCTGTCTGGTCAAAGCCAGCTTCCAGGTTTAGCTGACAAAAGTGTATGGTGCAGCCTAGACCCGCCAAATGCATGTGGGAAAGCCCTCAGGTGCACAGGGAGCCCTTCTTAGTGCAAAATACATTTTCATTTTCAACATAAGACCTGATTGAGTTTGATCTTTACTCTATCTAAGGTGATATTCATGATGTCACCTGGTTCCCCAGGCACACGGTATCAAGGCCATTGGGTTGGGTGGGGTACAAGAGTCATATTTTGAAATCAAAAGTGGATTCTTCTGCATTTTCAGCATATTCTGTGCCAAGTTATGAAAATGAACTTTCTAATATGGGAGGCAATTATGCCAAGTAAACTTACATGGATCTTACTTATTAGTCTAAGTCAGATTAATTGGGTAATCTATTGGTCATCAACATTTACTCAATGTCCCTTCAAATGTCAGTGGTCATGGAGGAGAGCAATACTACAATGTCCCTATTTTGTATACACAGCAATCCAACAAATACTTTTAATTGATTTATCATTACTCAAATCAGTGGTTGAAAAAAAAATCACCTATTAGTTCATCTGCAGAGTGGGATTCCATGAAACGATGTTCTCTCACAGTTGCTGTGCCTTTCTTTTAATTGGTTTGCTCCAGGTGGTGCTGAAATGAGCTTGCATTTTCCAGTATGCAGCAATTAATGCTATAGAGAAGTAGCCAGAAAGTGTGCTTGTGAGAGGAGAAACTGAATTTGGGATTAGCATTTGTACAGCATTTGCTAGGGGATGGCAAAGGCAGCTGGTTTTTTGTCCCATGGAGAAATCTGCTTTGCTCACATGATTCCAACATGCCAAAAAAAAATGCCTTTCATACATTCCTTTTTATCAGTTCCCCTAACAAGCAAGTGAAAGCTGTGATGTCACCATCAAGATACTCTTTACACGGTTACTGATGAATGGATCAGTCAGGGACCAATGCTGTCACCCCTACTGAGGGGGCAGGATTGAAATCACTCGTAGTCCAATTTATAGTCAGAAGAGAGGAGGAAAGAGTCCAGAATCTTGATATGTCAACTCAGGATTCACTAGGAATGTGAATATAAGTCCAAGCCGTTCCCTAAGCCATCCCTCCTCCCTGATGTCCCCATTCTGTGATATCTTACCTCACTAGTTGCTCTGGCCCCCTCTCAATGTTTACTTTACTGGCATATTATCTGTAATGTTTTCATGAGCTTTTGTCTTGACTCATTCATTCAGTAGCGGGATACGACCTTAGACAGGAGGAGCAGGTTTGTTAAGAGGTGACGCTAGGCTGACAGCCAGTGATGAATGTTGCCAGTTGGGTTCCTTGAGAAACAGACTCCGAGATGGAGATTAGCATGCACAGTGTTGATTAGGGAGTGCACGTGGGGTCTACACCCGTGGAATGCAGAGGAAGGAAGTAGCATTGGGCAGAGGGAGAAGCAGAGACAGATGCAGTACCAATGACAGCCTCCATGAGCCAGAGTCAGCCCGGCAGGGAACTCTGTTGCTGAGATGTCCTTTCAGAGTTGGGGGAAGTGGAGCAGGCATTGATGCCTCTGCAATAATCAGTCATTGAGTGTGGGCTGCTCCAATAAGGAAACATGACACAACTCTCAAAGGGGACTAACAGGTGAGGGCTGTCTGCTGATAAACTGTCAGCACTAGGGGAGAAAGTCCTTCATTGCTGAAGAGGGATCTCAGTAGTGTGATGCAGCATCCACAACAATGGACACAAATATATGGAGGAAGAGCATTTCAGGTAGAGAAAACAGCAAATACAAAAGCCTTAAGATAAGAGTTTGTCTGTCGTATGCAAGTAATGGGAAGAAGGAATATAAATACATGAAAGAGAATGAGATAGAAGACAGAAAGTAGGGAGCTGGACAGGAGCTTCTGGGCCATGAGTTTTGTATTTATCTGTTCTGAGAACCATTTGAGGGTTTTAAGCAGGAGAGTAACAGAATTGCTTTATACTTTTAAAAGTCACTCTGGCTGTCAGATATAAGTGGGCTGTAGGACTAAGAGTGGAAGCAGGAAAAAGTAAAGAGTGGTTGTAGCAGGTAGGGTGAGATATTAGTGACTTGGATTAGGGTTAGGACAATGAAACCGATGAGAAACGGCCAAATGGGGGCTTTACCTTGTGGATAGAGTTCATGGGTCTTGCTGATCGGTTGGACACAGGATGTCAGATGACGCCTAGTTTTGTAGCCTACCCAACTGGGGAGATGTTTGGGGCATTGGATAGTGGAAGAACAATGTGCGTATGTGTGCGTGGAAAACAGAGAGGCAAAGGAGAGTTAAGAATTGTCCTGGATATGGTAAGTTTGAGATTCTTGTCTTAGTCTTGGTTCCCTAGAAACAAATTCTGAGACAAGAGTTTGAGTGCAATAATTTATTTGGTAGATGAGCCAAGGAAACACAAGGAGGGAGGCGAGGGTGTGAGAGAGAGAGGAGAAGGCAGCCCATAGGGTGTATTTTACTAAGCAAGTTACCAATGTATGCACAACGGGAGCTTAATATCACTAGAGAATTCTGGAAAAGAGTGCAGAGCATGCATTGCAGAGTGGTCCTACCTAGAAGGTAAGGGAGCTGGAAGACTTATCAACCACTCCTACTAGTGCTTCTGGGGTTATTAACTGCTTGGTACTTCTGGCCTGTGGTAAGCTTGAGCAAAGGAGGCTCTGACAGCTAGAGAAAGTCCTCAGGCAAAAAGAGGCAGCTGTTGGCAACCGCAAGTCAGGCTGGTGGGCACTGAAATAGTAAGGCTGAAGGGCTACTGGTAGGAAAAAAGAGAGTCAAAGTCAAGGCCTAGTTAAACCGTCAGATAACACAAGGAGAGGTGCTCATATCCAAGGGATTCAAGTACAAGGGCCAACGTCATAATTCAGTCTAGAGTCACAAAGAAAAGACAAGCAGCCAATGAGGCATTGGTCAGATCAGAGCAACACCCACTGATAGAGCTCACTGGCCCTGGCACATATTTAGAATGCCCCAAGCTCATATTAATAGTGGATATCTCCAGTTCCAGAATCTCAGTGGATCCATTAGGATTAAGGTGATCATCGAAGGATGTCAGAGTTGCTTCTCTGGGAAACTTGCCTAAAGACTGACTTGGTACTTTTTCAAGGTTGTCTGTAGACCTGAGAGTCTATAAGAGTCCCTCTTTTACAAATGCAAACATTGAGGTCCAAGAAAGATGAGAGTTTTTCTTAGGTTCTAAAAGTTTGCTGGCTTCCCCAGTTAGAGAACATTGCATATGTAGAAGCTCATCTCAGTAATTTTTTTCATGAAGGGGACGCAAATATTTTATCAGTATTCATGAAAAATGATTTTTCAAGATAATAAGCACATCAAAACATCTGAAACTTGAAGGTTACATTATTCAGAATTCTTCTTATATTATGCTTTAATTCTGTGTCATCTTTCTCTGACAGTCCAGCACAAGTTCCCCAGGCAACACTAATTACTCCATTACTCAAATGAAATCCTAATCAATTAGGACCTATTGTCACATGTAATCATCTATTTATTATAAATGGACTTTCTTTTCTTCACTAAAACCACAGTAAATGCAAGTGTTGGGTTTTTCCTATAAGAATAATTGAAGAATTTAACCTCTCATTGTTTCCTTTCCCAGCCCCGAGTCATCCTGTGTTCTGGAATCGGTAATTATTTTCAAGGCACAGTGTCTTTCTTAACCAAAAGGGAGCAAAACGCTGTCCAATTTAAATGTAAAAAGCCTCCAATTTGAGATACAGTCCTCTAGTGACTCCACGACCCCTGGGTTAGCTGCTAGTTTCTTCTCAGTTCTTAGCAATCTCTACTTGCATCCTTTGTTTTTGCTTGATTTAACTTTACTCTTGAAAAGTGTTTATGGCCCTGTCCAAATAGTCTCCATTTTGGTTCTCATTAACTCCCAGTCAGAGGTTTCGAACCTGAAGCTCATGGGGCCCTAAGAATTCACAGGGCTAAGAGTTTATAGATTGGTTTCAAGAATTCCATGGACCGTTTGAAACTATACAAAAAGTGATATGGCTCTGCATTTAAGCTTTTCCAGGGTAAAGATCTTTCTACAGCTTCTCAAAGTGATGCATGACAGGGAAAATTCCCCCCGAGTTGCAGGGAGCTAGAACCCTGCACCGAAAGAGAAGGTTCTTGACTGGGCCCAAGAAAGAATTTAAATGCACGCCAGCGTCAGACAAAAGGCAAGTTTATTAGAGAAGGAGTAACACTCTACAGGCAGAGTGTGGTCTCCTCTCAGAGGCAGAGAGCGAGAGAGCCTGAGAGAGACTCAGAGGGACATAGAAAGAGAGACAATGAGAGGAACATTGAAAAGACACCGAGAAGGACCCCGAGTGTTTGGGGAATTCAGTTTTATGTCATTTTTAGTTTCTATGAATTACAGTTTAAAGACTTCTTTACCCATTCTCCTTTGGTGGTATGGGCAGACAGTGTGAAAGATAAGAATACGTAGTGTAAAAGACCTGCTGGCAATTCCCAGCCTTTGATCCATAGGTTCCTCGTGGCTTTAGCTGTAGGGAATGAATGGTAGAGTTTATTTAGTGCAGGGCTGACTTAGACACTCTGTTTTCCTGTTTTCCCTTCACAGTGTGGGGAAATGGTTTGATAGCAAGCCCAGCAGAAATCTTCCTTTGTTCTGTAGCTTTCCTTGTGGTCCGGCCACAGGGCTGATCTGCAGTCTTGGAATACAGCTTGATGTAACTTTTAGTTTCCTTGCCTCCTCTCTATGTTAAAGGGAATAGGTGACCTAAAACAAGGCTGAAAATCACTGTTTTTCCTATTGATATTTTTGAAAAGGTTTCATACAAATAATTTTCCTTTGTTCAGGTTTTTTTCTCTTAAAACTAGCTCTTCGGGGCATCAGCCAAGCTACTCCCTTTCATGAAATTATCCCCAAATCTTCCTTTTGCATTCATTCCTGATAACTTCCATATATACTCCAAATGCATACAGGGAGGTAGAAAATTATTCCCCATCCTCTGATTCTTAAAATGGTTAATTTTTTTTCTCCCTGGAATTGACATGATTAAGATTTTGACTTTGACTTCATTTCTGCGTGTGACATTTCCTTCCGTTATTAATGTCAGCCGCAAACCACAGTAGTCGCACAACTGTGTCACCAACAGAAATCATAGGTATTTTCAAATCGTATAACAGTAGTTACAGATATTTTGAAATTAGTTCGTACTCATTATTACTTTAAAAAGTCATGGTAATTGTTAAACTTGCTGCTACTTCTTGTTATTTAAGCTCACATATGACAAATTTGCTTCTTCATGTTTCGTTCGTTGTATTTCAGTGTGTTTTTCTGTATAATCCTATGCATTTTACTTTGTGCACTTAATGTTATCGTGAGAAAGGATTCATGATAAAAGAAAAAAGAGATAAGAATATTTAATATGAAACGTAGGCATTCCACAGAGAATGTTATTAAAGAAAATTGTCGACATAGAAACGTCCAAACCAGTAGAGAATTTTTATGAGTTTATTTGAGCCAAACTGATGACAATTTC
>NW_011888843.1:4674584-4679772 GCF_000151845.1 Pteropus vampyrus | reverse complement strand
GGGAAGCAAAATCTCAATAGATTAAAAAAAATGCTCTGGAGAATGGCAGTTTTGCAGCTTTTTTTTTATACATTAGAATCAAAGTAAGAGATATAAGGAGAGTTACATGAAATCCGTTGGTAGTAGGCTAAGGGGGTGGGAGAAAGCAAAGCAGGGAAATCTCTGGGACTGGATAAAAGACAAAATGGAGAAGCATACACTTCTTTCACATTGGTGGGTACTGGAGCATTAATGATTAACACAGCACTGAGGCATGGTCTGCAGGGGACCAGATAACCATGAGGGATTCTGTGGTCTGTGCTTTAGTGGTCTTGTGCTCTGATGCCAGTGGTTGAGCCTTATAAGGGTAGGAAAAGAAACTGAGTCTGATATTTCAAAGGTATGTTATCCTAGATGCATGAGAACAATGGACAGGCTCCCTCAATGTAAAGAGCGACTTTGGCTAAGGAAGCTGTAGGCCTGGGACCTGACTGCCCGCCATGGCCTGGCCCAGTTAGGGATTTGTGATCAGACCACTGAGTGGTTCCTTTTGGGCACTGGTTTTGTCAGGCCTGCCATATGGTCCCCCTGAGCTTGTCAGGTTTATTATATAGCCCCCCTTTCATTCACAAAATTAAAGAAATGAAAGAAGAAAAATTTTCCGGAAGGAGAGATTGAATTTCTAGAAGTATTTTCTCTCCACTGTAGCCTGAGTTTCTAATACCTCATGCTCATTTAATCCACGTAACACCCCTATAGGGCAAGTCAATGCTGTTTGCCCATTTTTGATATAATGAGACCAAACTCTGAGAACATACGTGTAATGTGTGGGATTATAAAGTGCCTTTCCTCCTGGGAGGTTCTTTTGATTGTTAAAATAAAAATGTTCCTTCTGCCTCTCTTCTGAGGACAGAACAGGAAGATCTGAGCGAAGCACAGGACGATATGGTGAACACATGAAAGAAATCTGACAGTTGGGATGGATAAACGTTGAAATAGGTTGTTTTAGGGACCTTATTTTATGGGAAACTGTATTGGGATAGTTTGAGATTTTCATATTTAGGGCAAGAGAATTGACTAAATAATCTCCCATAGACTTTTCTAAATCTTTGACTCTAAGTAAATATTGTTTCTGTTGCTCCATCTATGATATACCGAATATGTGGAAGTCTATACACGTGTTTGTATGTGTGTGCGTCTGGATGTGCTTGAAAGCTCTTTTAAACTAGCATTTACAGCCACCTGATATACATTCTCAACGTATTTCCCCAGGAATATGTCTCTACGTCACTCAGCGTCAAACCTTTTATGTTTTAAAGTGGATTAACAAAATCTTGTACAAACTCTATAAGACATCAATTTAAATATGAGTTAGTAATTTTTACTTACAACAAAGGTAATCAATGAGAAGATGAAGCATGGTATGATAAACACCAAACATTTAAGCTTTTTATATGGAAATAATGTCGCACATAAAGTTGCAAAAATAAAAATATCACAGCGAATACTGGTATGTCGTTCACTGTGAGTCACCTATTGTAAACCTTTTGCCTTATTTAGTTTATCATTTGCTCTCTCCTTCTTTCTACACACCCTGTCCTCCACCTCCCCACTTTTATTCTGAAGGATTCGAGGACAAGTTACACATGTCATGGCTCTTTATCCACAAATACTTCAGCGTGTATGCCTAAGGATAGGGGTTTTCTGTTAAGTAATCACAGTACAGTTATCAGCTTAATGAATTTGCATTGATTCAATACTCTACCATCCTTGCTCCAGTTTTGTCAGATAATCTATTAATGTCCTTTATGACATTTCCTTCCTCTACTGTGGGGTCCAGTCTAGGGGCAGTTACTCCATTTAGTTTTTATGCCTCCTCAGCTTCCTTTAGTTTAGAGCATTTTCATTTCTCTGTCTTTTATGCCATTAGCATTTAAAAATATATTGTTCCGCCCTCTGCCTTTTTTTTTTTTTTTTTTAATAAGACTTTCCTCATTGTGAATTTGTTGGATATTTCTTTGGAACTGGATTGAGGTCAGGTACACTTCCTTGGCCAGAACACTGCTCAGGTGATGTTGGATCCTTCTCCAAGCATTGTATCTGGACATACTGGATGCCCATCTGTTTTTCCTTAGTGATGTTAATTCTGATCACTGAGTCTAGGTGTTGCCTGATGTTTCCACTGTGTAATAACTTCTTACTTCCTCCCTTGTTACTAAGACACCTTCTCTGGGGAGACACTTTAAGACTATACAAGTACTCTGCTCCTCATCAAAATGTCCCCCTAGATTTAGCTTAGCATTCATTTGTAATTCTTGCCTGTTTCAGTCTTCACTCAGATGTTTGCAAAATGATGAATTTTGGAAGCATGGGGGAGAAGTAAACTTTCCTCTCCCCTCCAGGTTCTTCTGGCTGGTCTAATAATCAAATAGACACGAGGCAGATTAGCAACAGAAAATAACTAAATTTAATACATACATATGTATGGGAACCTCACATACATGAGAGAGTCAGAGACCCCACATTCACAAGAGGTTCACAGATAGAAAGGGAACATGGGTATATAAGACATCTTGAGCTGAGGATAAGGTAAGGTGCCTTGTGGGCTTCAAAAGTGTCATTTCAGGATGATGAGATGAGCAGATGCTTAATAAATAGAAGTCTGTCCTGCCCTATTGATAGGTCAAAAGAAGTTATCTCTGCCCCTAATTCAAATTCTTCTAGATAGTTAAAGAGATGGGCAGAAGTTTCTCTTGAGCCTGAAATTAAAATTGCCTTAGCTCAAAATAATCCACATACGACAGAGGCACATTTGGGGTGGCTGGTTCTGAATCGCCACAAAAGCCATGTTCAACACTAGCACTCTCTCCACATTTATCAGTTATCCTTAGTCCATCCATCCATCCATCCATCCATCCATCCATCCATCCATCCATCCATCCATCCATCCATCTATCATCTATCATTAGCTGTATGGATTCATGAACTCCTATTTTTTCAATGGTTTATAAATTGTTACTGTGCTTAATCATTTTGGGGCTCAGATTGTGCCAGATTTGGCTCGTGGGAGCCTCATTAAGCTGGTCCCAGTGTCCCTATGATATGCCCATCACTGTTTGGAGCACTTCCTTAGTTTCTGGCATAAAAAAAAATGTTACAGGCAGAACCATCCTTAGACCCCTGGCAAGCTCAGGGCCAGTGCCTTAGGAGGCCTTGTGCTTTAAGACCACCTTCCTTGAACTAAGTCCTCTTGTGGCTCCTGGGACCTGCCAGAGCCAGCAGTGTCACTTGGGTGGGGCACCCTGTCTTATTTCTTCCCTTTGATGTACTTTCCTGACCTGAGTCTGCCCTCTTCTTATTTCTTTCATGGGAACACTCAAGATTGGGCCACCAGCATGGTGCTGACATGCTGATTTGGGATATCTCTCACTCATTTGGACACAGGATGAGTTCAGTAGTGTGGGCTGCCTACTGTCCACTACAGGCCCTTGGACTTAAGCCCCCTGTGTGGGCCTGGGTGTCAGCTCCCATCCACCTATGGTCTGATCTACAGCACATTGTTCTTGCTTCTCCCTGCTGAGGGTTGTTGAGACCTTGCTCTGCATTCAGTGTTAGGCGAAGTGCAAGGTCTAAGGGAACAGTTTTTATAGGACTGCTCTCACTTGTGACACAAATTGCAAGTTTGAAGAGCTTCTCTCAGGTTTGATCATTCAATGGGACTCACAGAATTCACTGAAAACTATTATATTCATGGTAACAGTTTACTACAGGGGAAGGATCCAAATTAAAGTAGTAAAGGGAAGAGGCAGGGGTCCAAATGCAGAGCTCTGGTTCTCTCTGTGTGCAGTCGTGGACAGCAGACTCTCTTATCCATGAGATGCGATAACATATATATGGAGATTGCCGACCAGGGAAGCACACCTGGGTCTTTGGTGTCCAGAATTTTTATTGGGGCACAATCATATACTGCCCACATGAGTGACCTTTCATCTCCAGCCCTTCCCAGAGGTTGGGCTAATACCTTTACTCTTTCGTTCCTCTAAAGATCAGAACTGATATGGTGCGGCCCAAAGCCTCCATCATAAATCACATTGTTAGACTGTCTGGTGGCCAAGGCTCCCAGGCAAACAAAGACACTCCCATCAAGCAGGACATTCTAGAGGCCAGAAGGTCACTTCCCAGTAGACTAGGATAAAGGCTAGATCTCTCTTTGGGTAAGTTAATTCTTCACTACACACTCTGCAATGCCAATGAGCCTTTTTATTCTATGTTACTTCTTGCCTTCCAGGTGAGTCTGAAGTTGTGCTGAGGTGGGCTAGACATTTCTTGCATAAATGGTACAGTTCTTTTCACTCCACTCATGAGCCCCTCATGTATCCTCCCTTCTGTTGGTGGTGTGTGCAAAGCAAGGGTGTAGTCAACATTGGCAGAGAGTGAATTCCAGGAATGCAGTAATGAAGGATTTAAAGAGTTCAAGACAAAACAGTTGGAAGACAAGCTATTCTACATTTAGGCAATAAAATTCAGAATAAGAAATTTAACATGGTCCAGAAAACAAATAACAGTTTATATTTTCCTGCACACTTTCCTGCATTGTAAATATCAATGACAAAGCACAGTAACAACCTTTGATTGAGTCATTGGAAGTCAGCAATCATGGGCTGCTCCATGGATGATGCAGCATCATGAGTAAATTGTATGAGAGAACTATAGAGGCAAGAAAATCTATATCGTTTCAGGAAGAACAGGTCCTGAAAAGCCATGGCATTATGAGTAATAAGAGTTAACTACCTTTTATCTCATGGTGAGAGGTATGGATTTAGCCAAGGACAGTGCTTATGACAATAAAGAACAGGAGGGGATGATGCCTGGACACTCAGAAAGATCTTCGTGTGTATTATTTGGATAATCGACACATCTGTAATAAACTCTCTTCTATCAGTTAGTCTGAATGTTTATTGATAATTCCTATACCTTACACATCTCATGAATTTTGTAATAGATTTTCTAATAAAAATTTGTATAAAGACAGAGAGCGCATAGAAGTGATTTGCCTGGTGTCTCACATACCTAGGGAAAATCTTGTTCCTGGCCCATCTTGTACCTACCCTGCTCCAGCCCTGGAATCATTTTTCCCTCCATGGAGCCTGCTTCATGGTATCAGAGACCAAGATCTGGGTACTAGTTAGGTGAGCTCAACAAACAACCA